>NC_044067.1:17612005-17622005 GCF_902167405.1 Gadus morhua | reverse complement strand
TCCCTCTCACCCCCTCCACCCACACACACCCACAGCCTCCTTCCCTCTCCGTCTCAAAATAGAAAACATTAGTTCATTACGCTGCCTGACGGACGCCAGGGCCGTGAAACTACACAGCACCCCGGGCAGGTCTGATACAGGCTCTAGAGGAAATAATAATATTCAGAATAAGCTTGTTCTGAAAAACACAACAATGTCTACACCACTGTAATCCTCTTGGAATTTGTAGAATAACTTTTGTGTTTTACAACAGAAATGAAATATCATAGCAAATAGATTGATTGTTTATTTAAAAAATAAACTAAAAGTTCTTCACACATAAGCCCTGCATAAACAACTGTAGTAGAAGGCTTTTCAAAACATTCTCCCATTATTATAAAATAATCTCACTAGCTGTTAGCAGCTGTTGATTTCATGCTTCTATGACCCCCAACTCGATATGTTTACTTTGTCAGTCAATAGACAGAGCCTCGCCATGCATTGAATGGACTACAGACAGTAGAAAACACAGCGGGCGAAAAAGAGTAACTATAAAGCATAGCATATGGCATTAGTATTAGTTAATGGTAAAATAATACAATGCATTAGCATGTCATGCGCAAATTAACATTGTATAACGTTTACATTCTGTCATGTGCTGACTTTGTCTTTGTCTTGTTTAGTGTTTGTTCTCCCCCTGTCCACAAGATGTCCTTAGACTGTCCCAACCACTTCATTCCCCTCACCAGTGCGTCCTTGTCAATCATTCCCCGGTCTGTCCCTCCCCATACATGCAATTTCACTTCCTATTTTCCCTCATCACTCCCTTGTTGTCCCTTGTTGTTTTCTCATGTCTCTTTGTCCTTATGTTTCCCAAATTGTAGTGTTTATTTGGCCTGTTCATGGAATGCATATTTTGAATTTCTTTGTTAAAAAAACCTTTTGTCACTCACGTCCCTTTTGTTAAGTACAAGTCTGCATTTGGATCCTTTCCCTCGTTGTTCCTGCTGCCCCACCAGCACCGACCCTGACTCAGTCAGTCCGTTTAATAGATGTTTTTATCAAAAGTGATTTAAAAGGGAAGCTGACAGCAATCGAATAATACAATGAGTATGAGTAACGAGTTTATCGACAACTTGCACAAGCAAGTTTTGGAACAAAAACTGTCTTGAGTAGCTCCAGGAAACAGAATATAAGGGAGGCTACATTAATGTTTCTTTCTTAATTTTCCTTTCTGGTTTTCTCATTCTGATATTGTATAACCAGCAAGATAACAAACCGTGATCCTGGGCAAATCTGAAACAATAGGGAGTGTCCACGGTACATTGCTTCACACAGACAGACGGACGGACCCATACAGAACAATACCCCACCAAGGCAACCCGTCCATCCGTCGTGTTGTAGACATCAACATACACACATTCACTAATGAACAACAGCCCTGGTATTACGATCAGTAATCAGCCGATATAATCAAAGTATTCAATGCATCCGATGCATGCAACAGCACACGCACACAAACACACACACACATAAACACACATACACAGAAACAGGAAAAAAAAAAAAAACACATAAGCTCTGCGTTAACATTCTAGACAGGAGTTTACAGAGTGCATACAAAACATCCACACAGCATCACCGACCAGAAAGCACTGGAAAATTAACTGAATAACAGAGAAAGCACCTTTGGTCTTCCCCAAAGAGGACCGCCGCGTGCGCTGGTCATCAAAGTGCCACTAAAACAAGACGTACGACCGGCTGAGGGGAGAGGAGGGACCAAGAACCCCCTTCCTCAGACGCCACCAGCCTCAGCTTTAATTAAATGTATTGTGTGTCTTTGTGGGTGTGTGGGTGGGTGCATGTGTGTGCATGCATGTATGTCTGTGTGCACTGTTCACAGAATTTATGGCTACGCAGAGCTGAACCAAACCCCTGCTATCTGGCAACGGGCCCATATCAAAATGTCCCATAATATCCTGTTATGTGTGTGTGTGCGTGTGCATGCGTGCACCTGCATGTGTGTGTGTGCATGAGTGCGCCTGATTGTGTGTGTCTGAGTGTGTGTTTGTGTGTGTGGTTGTGTGAGTGATTTGTCTGATGTCCTTATCTCTCTGCAGAGTGACTTATCCTGCTTGGACTCCATAGCACATTTCTGTGGAAAAGTGCAGAGACCTCACCAAGCCATTAGTTTCCATGTTGCGATCATCACACATGAGGGGAGCCGCCACCGGACACACTGTGTTGACGCGCTGGAATGTTTGGGAGGGCAAGAGCACAGGAGATGAGGGCCGCGGTGGCCTTCTGACCACGAGAGGAACACCACGCACTGCAGAGGGGCGTTCAGGGGATCAGACCGTTTGGTTGGGTTTCATTTTGAGTCCCATCTCAATAAGCAGCTTGCTTTTTTAAGGGTTCCCTTATGGACAGGACAGGGAAGTCTCTCAGGAAAGGGAGTTGACATTGACGGAGAGTTGGACGGCATGAAGCGTAGGGCTAAGGGGGGAATTTCCTTCACGGTAAAGGCTAATGATTAGTCACGTTTTTGTGATTTTTCACATTTTTCCTGTGTTTAGCGGTTAGAAACTATGAGCTGCTATAATGTTTGCCAACTACTAAACGACGTTGTGTAGTCTGCAGGGATAAATTAATAAAAAAAATGTTATACAATATATGACATACACAGACCCATGATGTATGTAGCGGTATACCTGATGAATGATGTGATATGCGGTACTCCATTTGTATTCTACAGAGAAATACCAACATTTATCAAACAAGACTCGACAGCCCAACAAAAAAACCTCCCTTCTGTATGAATTCATATTCATCGTTGCCATTCTATTAAACCTGAATTGTGTAAACCTAAAACTGATCATGAATGACAAATGTTGCTGCAAACTTGGCAAGAGAAGTGGAAATTCCAATTTGATCAAATCAATAGTCCCACTATTTTAAATCCACCCTCTGTGTGCACTTATCATTATCTTATTCAGATGGTGCAATCAATAATCAGTCATTTCACTACACGGTGTAGAGTAACTGAACATCTAATATACATCCGACCACTGCTTGAATATGCGCAAGCGTCCGCCTTTACACATCATCAACCCCCTCAGACAACCACCATGAGACTGAACTACAAAACCCCAAAAGTCCCCTGCCCGGGCATCTTACCTCATCCTTATTCTTCCTCCTGCGTCGGTGAAAAGGGAAGATGCAGAAGAAGAAGTACTTCAGCCAACTGAAGACAGTGGCCAGACACCACCCTACCCCACCCATCCTTCCCCTGCACGCCTTCGCAAATCGTCCAGCGAAGACGGTGAATTTTAATTGAAGTTATTGTGCCTCTGTCCTCGTATCAAACCAATTCTCCTGCAAGCAGCTGTCCCTCGAACGAGAGCCTCGGTCAAACAATCACCAATGACAACGAGAGGAGGGTGATTGATGTTATCCCAGGACAACAGACACACTCCGTCTTCTCCTGTCCGCAAGGTGTTCCCTGATACGGGGGGGGGGGGGGGGGGGGGGATGGTTGTGTGCGTGGTGGAGGGAGGAGAGGAGGGGGGGTGGGTAGGGGGGGATGTTCAAAGTAATCCAGACAAGACTTCTTTCCCTCTTAATCCCAGTATTCCTCCAGCATCCTCATCCTTCTTCTCTCACATCCAAAGCATCCTTTTGCTGCCAGCCTCTCAGAGCAAGATACTGAGGAAGAGGAGAGAGATGGAGAAAGAGGATAGAGAGACAGAGGGAGAGAGAGAGAGAGAGAGAGAGAGAGAGAGAGAGAGAGAGAGAGAGAGAGAGAGAGAGAGAGAGAGAGAGAGAGAGACACACACACACACACACACACACACACACACACACACACACACACACACACACACACACACACACACACACACACACACACACACACAGACACAGACGCTGGGGGGGGGGGGGGGGGCAGTGTCGCCAGCAGAGAGGGAGGCACTTACAGTGATGGGAAAAGGCGGGGTGAGGAGGGGTGGGGAGAGGTTGGTCTGTAATTTAATGTAGAAAGGAGGAGTAGGGCTGGCGGCTGCTACGACTTGGGACGCTGAAACGACAATGGCGATCAGGAGAGACAGAGACTGTATTTCTGTTCCACTGAAATGAACTGATGAAGCAAAAAGACAGACAAGAGCAGTTTAAAGCCTGGCCCCCTTGAAGAGGAAAACTCTACTTTCACACAACCTTTCCTTTTAAAGTTGTTTGAACCTATACATAAACATGGACAACAGACCATTAGAAGAGAGTGACTGCTGTGAAAGTAGACAATGACCAATCTCAGTTTTGCAAAGTACACAAAAAACACATATTACCGTTGCACACATTACCATGCAATGGTTCAGGATGTGTCACTTGGCTACAACGGACACTCCTCGTTCTCACTTCCTTTCCAGGGAAACACGCGTTGAGGGTTTTGTATGCGCGTCTACACACCACCTTGGCTGCATTCAGGCCTTTCCGCTGCCTTCCTGCCCGTCAGCCATGTTCCTGATTCCTTGTTGTCACAGCCAAAACCCCCAACAAGCAACTGGAAAATACAATCCCAGCTATAATACCCTGGGCACAATTTATGAATCCTATGCCGCTCTGCAGAGCCAATATTTGATCCATGCTGATCCAATATGCAGCAAAAAGCTCTGTTTCAACACAGTGTCCCCGCCCAAACACACTCAGACAAGTTGCCTGAGCGAACACAGATAAAGGGAAGGACTGACTTTGTAAATACAGACGAACGAGTCAATTGAGTCGCCATAACGGTATGACATCCAGTGCGCATATGGTCATATCAAATGTGTATTAACATATACAACTCGTACCGCGCTACAGTGGTCATCAGGTCGAATCATAACCATGTGTCACTGCTAGCTGAATGGGGGTCAAAGCACAGTAGCGGCACTTATTCAGCAGGATGGTATGCATAGGTTAAGACTAGTGGTTTCCAAATGCTGGGTCGCGAACCGTAAATGGTACCACAGCAGGGGACCAAGTGGGTAGAGGGTTGGGCCATGATAAAAACCAATCGTTGTCCGTTACATTTGACTCTCGTTTGATGACTGAAACGGGAGAATACTGTATTGAAGAACATAAGCCAGAGAGAATGATAACTTATTTTATTGCACAACATATGTGGTTGGTCCTGAGCCAGAACTTCCTCCAAAGGGGGGTCATCAGTGCATGAAGAACATTTTGCGGTGGAGGTATATTCTCTGTTGAAAACAGCTTTACCACTCCATTCCAACCCGTATCTGCCCCGACTTCAAGGGAAGATTACGCCGTTCGGTCAATGAGGACCAAGCGTTTCCATGAGATTTTGGGTGAGAAGAGGTGAGGATTCTGTACACTTCCTGTCCAACCTCCCGCATGACATAACAATGACATTGGTGTTTAGGCTCTTATGTTTTAGTAAACCGGACAAGAGGACATAGGGAGCAAAGGCCCATTGTTCTTTGGAAGAGCCCATGTGGGAAAAGCCTATGTGGTTCACTATTTAGTCATTTAGCAGTCAGAGGTCGTTAAAGGGAGAGAAAAAAGGGCATCTTGCTAGGGATGGACTCCAGGTAGCTTATTGGGATCAAAACAAGAACTTTTCTGCTTGAAACTCCCACACCACTAGACTCATAAAACATGTGATCACAGCCACCTCGAATCCCTCCTTCCCCTGAACAACAATAACTCTAACACAAACCATCTCATCCGAGAGCTTTTCTTTTCCCGAATGGCGCTCTCCCTTCGTCCCTTGAATTCAATAACGCTTTAGCCGAAGGTCTCAGTGCGCTTTGACTCCCTGCGATTTATTATTGAGTTGAGTTACGTTTTGACAGTGCAACGCGCAACGTGATACGATACGCCTTAGCCAACTGGACACGTCTCGCTACGACGCGCGGATAATCGCACCTGTCATCTCCTTGCGTGAGATCCCTGCGGACACATAAAAACCTGTCTCCATGACATATCAAGTCACACACATACAAACCCCCCAAAAAATACTCCCTACATAACATATCGAGGCACAACCTCACAACCCCCAAACCCTGCATAAAAAACCATTGATGCCTCCCAAAAGATTGGGTTGTATTAGCCATTGGCGGGGATGGGGTCTCTCTGTGCATGCTCTCGGCCAGCCAGTAAGTGCACGTGTGGCTGCACGGCCCAGCACACCGCAGGCCACTGGGATTAAGTGGCATACAGAGGGTATTACTTATATCCCATAATAATTCATCCGTCGATAGAGGAGTGTCGAGGGTTGGCCGCGGCTTCGATGACATCATGTGGCTTGGCTTGGACTCACACTTTGGTGTGCAGACACACACACACACACACACATGCCGTTACATATACACACAGGCAAACAGATACACTGCCACACAGGCACACACATACACACTCGCAAACAAACTTGACACACACACAGTTGTGAGCAGACATACAGAGGCATACGCATACTTATACTTACAAACAGCCAAGAACATATGCTTATAATACATTTCTCCCTAAATGAATACACATCTGAGACCTTAGAGCCAAAGAGCACTCAACACATCACTGACTACGTCCCCGGTGGTGAAGACACCACTTCATCTTGAGGACGTTGAGGTTCACAGAACACCCCCCAAAAGACCAGCGATGGATGCAGCAGTCTGCCTCTCCTCCCTGTCGATCCCTCTCCTCCCCCTCTAACGACCACCATGGGGGGGGGGGGGGGAAAGATGGCCAATGATGGACATCACGTGTGGATTGAGAAAGCCAATCATTGCTCATTTGTTCAAATAGAAAACAGCTGCCCCTCCAACCCACCATACTCCCTCCTCCACCACCCCTACACCATCTTAAACCCTCAGCACCAGACTGTAGAGTAATGTGAATCCTTTTCATTTCACTTCCAACTAGCCTTCTAGCCTGGGACTGTTTCATTCATTCCATTGCCTTTTTTTAAGACCCCTCATCCTAAACCCATCCGTGATCCTAATCCTGCCTGGTGACTGGCTAAGGGAGGGAGGGGAGAGGGAAGGGGCTGGGGAAGGGTGTGAGAGGGAGAATGTTAGACCAAATGGCTGAAGACCAAACATCACATCTGTATCGCAGCGATATGTCGCAGCCTCCATCAGTGATAAGCTGCTTTCCCCGGTGCAGTACAATGTAGACTGCCAGTCAGAGCGCGTGCCCCCCCCTGTCCGATGTGACGCACCACACCACCACCACCCACAAGAAGTGTGTCAAAACTTATTTTGCTATTTGTCAAACAAAATTGTAAAAACATATTTTTTGCATTTTGCTCTATTCTCATCAGTGTGTCATCTTGTTCTGTTTGATTCTACCTCTAAAATGTATCACTGAATCTCTAATATATATATTTTTTAATAAAGTTTGATTGCTTGATCTGTTGATTGATTGATTGATTGATTGATTGATTGATTGATTGATTGATTGATTGATTGATTGATTGATTGATTGAGTGAAGAGGCCCTTCGTTTCAAAAGAAGTTCTGCTCTTGAGTTCTTCCTCTTTTCCTATCGGAGGTCTTTTCTTCCGTAGATCTCTCCGGGGGCAAGGGGGAGAGGGGGGGGGGGGGGGGGGGGGGGGGGGGCTGCTACAGGGGAGGGCTTGAAACAAAGCGGACGGAGGAAGGGATGAGGAGAACAAACACATTCCTTATGTAACACTGGAGTAACCAGAGAACAGGATAGGAGAGGGAGAACAGGAGGTAGTACAGGACAGTGTGCCAGTCCAAAGGTTGTAGGCTCAAACCCCAATGTCCTCAGTTTGCCAAACCGCGACCGGCTCCTTAATGACGTGTATCTGCATATTTCCCTGCATGTCACTTTGGTTAAAATTCTGCTAAAAGCATCTTTGAAACAACCCAATAGTAACAGTAAATAGTTCAGTACAACACCAGGCTCAAGAGTCCAAGGGCCTTCTTTACCCGGAGACAGATTGTTGGTATTCATCTTCATAACGTATGCATATATTCACGTATATTCATTAGAATCTACGACTACTCATGTAACTTTAACGAAAACGTGCACATGTACTGTAGACCCTGGAGATCTCCCGGACACACTGAGGGCCACACACACACAAACAACCCCCCACCTCCCCCCCCCCCCCACACACACACACACACACACAGTGTGCAAATGTAAATAAAGCCTGTGAGCTGATGTCTGCGAACTAGACACCTCATATTCAGCAGAATATGCAAAGGGTAACAATTCCCAAATCATTGTGTGTCTCAATTTCCACACACACACGAACACACACACACACACACACACACACACACACACACACACACACACACACACAGAGAAAACACAATAAACCATGAATACAGTCACACTTCTTTCCTTTCTTTCTTGTATTCAAGTACAAAATTCTCCCCTCTGCCGTATCAACCACTGCATCGACCTGGCGGTCAACCAGGAGCCGAGCGAGGGGAATTCCAGGGGCCGGTGTGAGGGACATTGGCCCTGCAGAGCCAATAAAACCAGTCCATAGGAGGGGAAACAATGATCGCACTGACAACCTTATCCCTTACCGGTAAATTACAGATTCCAAATGGGCATGACGTTCAGCCTCGCATTATCTTCTACACGGCTCCGCGTCAGGCTGGACACACGTAAAGGGAGACACGCACACATTGGGGAGCATAAAGCACCCGCACAAGTACTTACACACACACACACTACACACAGATGAAACACACACACAGACACACACCGAGACCATTCTTACGTTCCTAGCATTGACATCCATCATCCACCCTCATCCACACCACCCATGTATGATGACCATAGTTGGGCCTATATAGTTAAAGACTAGGACCACAGGATAGACTAGATAGGGTGTGAGGCTCCCATGCAATAGGCTCTGGGTTCAAATCCCCAATTTTCAGTTTACCCATAGGCATGCCGCTTTTAATGAAATGTATTAAATATACTAAACATTAATAGTAAATAATGGGCTGTTTCATAAGCCCAAACCGAGTAGGGTGGTGAACAGGGTGATGCAATAGTAGCCAGGTCCAATTTAGGGTTAGTTCTTCCTCATGCCTTATCATTTGTGATTTGTCAAATTGACTCAAATCTATCTTAATTTTGTACAAAGTCCTGTAACCACTTTATCTAAGTTGTAAGTGTTTAGTTCGGTTCTAAATCACTATCCTCCCCCTTAAGCGGATGCCTTGGTCAATGGAATCAATGGTTTACACAAAAGCCTAAGCTAGGCACCTCACGTCCCCTGCCGTGTTAAACTTTTCACCCTGTTACACAGCCGGACAGACCAGGCCTGGTGTCGTAAAAAAGAAAAAGACAAATCACAACAAGCCCTTCAGGGACTGAGGAGCGAGGCCCAATCCAGGCCGAGGGCTCACAGCTCCTCCCAGTTAAGAGCCCATCAACTTTAACAGTCATTAAGGGGATCATTATGGGATGTCGAGAGAGTGATTTACCACCCATTCTTGGGTGGTGATTTACCACCCATTCACGTTTAGTCATAAGGGACAGGACGCGATGACGATGAGAGGGGAGGGAAAATGAAGGCTATGAATTGCAAGACGTGCTGCCCAGCCATCAGACAGAAGGTGAATTCACTCAATTCCCGACAGACACTACTGTCGTCTGCAGCGTCTGGAGACACTCAGGGCCTTGTCCTTAGGTACTTGGGAGTCGCACTTCAGTCTTACTGAATTCCCATAGTTATTTTGTGAGTATGAACGCAATACTGTTCAAATAGGGACTCGATGTTGGAAGCCGGCTAAAAAAATAAATATCACACGGTTACATCATACTTTTCTATTTTTAGAAAGATAAAAAATGTAAACTTGAAGACGACCACCATGTTAAACATAATCACTTGTTTACAAATGTTAGTAAGTTGTTTTTTCTTTTAAAGGACATTCCAAGGATCTCAAACTTCCTTTAACACAAATCAAACCTATGTGTCATATGTTGTGATCCACAGGCATCCATAGTACCCCCAAAAGGCCCTCTTT
>NC_044067.1:17252005-17289505 GCF_902167405.1 Gadus morhua | reverse complement strand
ACCTCTACCATGACTACCCTCTCCTGATCCACCACCACCTTAAGGCAACTTCAGCTGCCTCATTGGCAATTTTTTTGTGGCCCTTCAATTGCTTGCTGTTGTGATTCCCAGAATGGTGAATGCCCTACAGGAGGGCTGGCCAGCAAGCCCTCTGCTCCCTACTTCGATCGGCTCACCGCTCGCCACCCATTCGAGCGGCACCGCTCCCCCACCTCGACGTACGAGATGGGGGACGAGAGCCTCACCTCAGTGCGATGACAGTCTTCTGCTGTTGATAGCAGACCGGAGGACGAGGTCCTGGAAGTTGCTGTTGGCTTCTGAACAGCTCTGATGTAAGCGAGAGTTTCTTCGCTGGGCGGACGCGCTTGCAGTGGTGGACTCCGCTGCAGAGGATGTCGGCAATGACCTCGAGGACTTAGTCATGACGCCAACAGTAGGGCTCCTCCCAAAGGGCTTTCGAGCTCAGGATATGCTCCAGTGTTTGGCACCGAGTGCATGCTGGGAACTCGACCTTCCCTCAGATGTGTCATACAGAGTCTAGAATCTATCTAGATCAAGAACTTGATGCGGTGGGGCTCTGCTTTCCAAAGCAAGGCCCATGACACATTTCTCTCCACCGCTTGCTCCCATCTTGTTCAGGCTTAGTGCTGCCGCGTTACAACCATCTGGCTGGCTGGCTCCTCACTGACTCGC
The DNA here is from genome assembly GCF_902167405.1 of Gadus morhua. NCBI lineage: Eukaryota > Metazoa > Chordata > Actinopteri > Gadiformes > Gadidae > Gadus > Gadus morhua. The sequence continues at coordinate 17,288,812 of NC_044067.1, read as the reverse complement.
ACCTCCTCCTGGATCACGGCCCTCCTGTCCTTCCCCTTCGCCTTGTCGTAGCCTGGTTTTGTGCTTCTACCAAGGCAAGCCCGTCCGCACGTCATTAACTTGCCTACCGGTGTCTAAGCCGAGACTCTGCGATCCTCGACGATCTCTGCCACTTCCACACTTGTATTTAAATGTAAATATAGGGCATTTAGCAGACGCATTTGTCCAAAGCGACTTACAACAATTCATCCACACTTACCTGTTGTGACCGGGAAGCCAACCTAGGGGAGCATTGGTTTGCTCAACTCCCGATATTGCAAGACCTCCCTTTTTTTTGCTCACCAAGTTTACTTTTGGGATGTTGGGATACATTGAATAAACATTTTCTTTGATGACTTCCCTTGGATAGTACACCAGATTGCCTTGCAGGGGAAGGGTTTCCTCAGAGAGTATCCCAGACCGGAGCTACCTCTCCCCCCGCTTCTTGCAGCCGACCCCCAGCAGAACCAGCTCTGTTGCCCCCCTGCTGGCTCAGCTGTTGGAGGTTATTCTCTAGCATGGTATCGCCAGATGAATCAGTGAATTACAGTGGTGCTAGTTGTACATCTATGCATCTCTCCAGATGCACCCCAACAGCAGGGCATCCAGAGCGTCTGGGCCAGCAGTACTTCCCTTCCGATGCCTTGCTCCAGAGATGACTCACCTGTCATAGACCCTAACATCTGGGAGACTAGATTAGATAAAGAGATACACTGCAATACAAGTTGGGGTAATTTGGCTAAATGTCTTTTTTATTGAAGTTAATAAATACACACTTGGTTTTAAATAGTTATGTGCAGAACACGTTGTATATATGCAATACAAAAAAAATCCAACTCTCCTTTGTTGTGGTTATGACAGATTCCAGTGTTTCCCCTAGGATGGAGTTGCAGCAGCGGAGGTGAAATGTTATGTTTTTCGCGTGCAATTTTTTTTGTGTGCTCGCAAAGCGCACCCTGCCGGGAGGTTTCTATGTGTCTGCTGGCAACATACATACAGTACATTTGTGCCCAGTAATGAGCAGGGGAAATAAGGAGAGATTAAACATATTACAAATATAATCTTTAAAACCATTATTTACATTTATTTAACAAAAAATATTTTATGTCAACAACCATTAAATACATTAAAATCCCATAACCCAAATACTACAACAATCGAAAAGGTCTGTGCCTCAAACCAATGCATCTTCCCACTCCCTCCCCTCTCCCCATCACAAAGGTTGTAGTAGGAGCATAAATAGACCATGCCTCTATTGAACAAGTTTTGGGGCTCTAGAGTCAATAATGGCAACGCTACTGAAAATGTTGCTAAAAAAATGAATATTGACATTTTTGCAAAAAATAAATTTCTTAAAAATAAGTAGAGATATATTTTTCAAAACATAAGGTTGCAGTAAGACCATAAAGAGCCCATGCATATGGAAAACCTTTTAGGGATCTAGAGTCAATAATGGCAACGCTATTGAAATTGTTCCTAAATAAAAAATCTTAAAAAATATGAGATATATTTTTCAAAACCAAAGGTTGTAGTAGGACGATGAAGAGGCCATGCCTCTATGGAACACGTTTTGGGGCTCTAGAGTCAATAATGGCGACGCTATTGAAATTTTACCATTGTGGTCGTTTTCAGTTTTGCACTTTGCAGACGGTCCCCAATTTCGCGGCTGAAAGCCGACTGCTCGTAGAAGCCAATGCATTTCACCGTTCGCTAAAGACGGCTCGTTTGGATGAAAACAATGTTGTAGCTGGTTCCCTGGGTTACTACACTCAATTGTGTCGCAACGATGTTTCACTGATGATCTATTGAACCGCAAACTCCGAATCTGCGGAAGTTCCTCCGTTAATATGAAGCTCTCCTCTCCTCTTGTTAAAAAAAAGAAACTCAGCAGCGGCGGTCATATTTCAGCGGTCTAGGTGCATATAGGGGGAACACTGGATTCAGAACTGCTTGTAGTGGAATAGCCTTCCTTATGTGTGTAAGAAAATGTATACATCTTAGAAGCATGTGTGTGTGTGTGTGTGTGTGTGTGTGTGTGTGTGTGTGTGTGTGTGTGTGTGTGTGTGTGTGTGTGTGTGTGTGTGTGTGTGTGTGTGTGTGTGTGTGTGTGTGTGTGTGTGTGTGTGCGTGCGTGCGTGCGTGCGTGCGTGCGTGCGTGCGTGCGTGCGTGTGTGTGTGTGTGCGTGTGGCACACTAGCAGTACTAGTTTTCCTGAACTGTTGTTTCTTTGGTTACCTGTTCAGTCTCTCATGTGTTGGCAGCGATGGTCCAGGATGACCAACAGGGGTCGCCGCTAACACAGCCGATCGACCAGCCACAGGCTACCGCCATATGTCTCTCAGTAAGATAAACCATTATCAACATCCTCATCCTTTATTGACCGCAGTCAATTGAAATTGTTCCTGTTAAAATTGATTGCTTGGCTCAAGATAATATAAGACATATATTACAGAGCACTATGTCACTTTTTATACTACAGCTATTTATTCCGTTAAAATCCATCCAAGGAAGCAAATTCATCTAATTTGTTCTAATGTTCAGCAGTCAATGGCGGCAGGGAAAGCCAGGTTGATAGGTAATGTGAAAAGCCTGTGCACATGATGAGTCATCTTGTGAGACGTTGACCTTTGCGTACCTTCAACTGTCTTTCTTTGAAAATGTGTGGAGGTGCTTCCAGCCTTCAGCTGTTTTTTAACCCATAGGTGGCAGCAAACTCCCAGAAGTTACCGTATCTCAAGACGCATAAAGAATTGTGCAAGGAGAAACAATTTTATGCATTTTTAATAGCTTGAATTCAAACAGTGAAACAAATACATTTTTGACATGTAGAATAAAGACATAGCCCATATTCATGATTGAGTGTGAATTCATTAATAACTTCTTTCTAAAATTGCAATCATACTTTAACCTTTGTTTGCTTAAATATGTCCACTATGTGTGGCACAGTGTGCAAATTAATTTACTATCGCACTCCTTACAGTCTCTGGAAGGCTGGCTTCCTCTCCTGTGTTCCTTCCCAGTGTTTCTTCTCTTGGGGTTGGGGAGCCCTTTAGCGGGCTCCAAGATAGGGGGGTGCCGTATAACCTTTGAAGCGCTTTGAGACTGAAGCGGTGGCTTGTCTTGACCATCATCCAGGATCCCTCTATTATTGACCACATGTGAGGAGCTACTTGGCCCTGAGCCGCTCCCTCTCCTTGGGCAGCTGGTCGGCCAGCCATTCCACGGTGTGTGTGCGGGCCTCCTCCCAGGTGTACCTGGGGGCGTATCCCAGGTCTCTCTTGGCCTTCTGGTAGCCGAAGCTGAACGGCGTGTTGAGCATCACCAGCAGCTGCCGGTTGAGGGGCGGGGCGATGTGCTTAAAGGGCTGCAGACAGAACCTCAGCACCTCCAGCAGGAAGCAAAACACATGCAGCAGCCACAATGGCTGCATGTGCTTCTCCTGGATGCGGAAGCCAAGCGGCGCCATCACCGCGTGGTTGAAGTCGCAGTAGCTGACGGGGGGCGTGTCATCGGAGACGTAGTAGACGTTGCCCGCAACGACGGCGCGCCGGTCCACATCGCGGAGGCTGCGCGCCGCCTGGAGGTGGGCGAGCGCGGCGTTGCCCACGTACACGGGGTTGACCCGGGCCTCGCGCGCCGAGGTGCGGTACAGCACGTCGCGGTTGGCGATGCCGTCGGCCATGTGTCCCAGCAAGAAGCGGCAGCCCTCGCCGTAGATGTACATGGGCCGGAGTGCGACGGTGGCCAGGCGGCCGCCGTTCTGCAGACGCTCGCCGTTGGCCTCCAGGCTCCGGCGCTCCGCCTCCTTCTTGGTCCGGCTGTAGGCGAACTTGAGGGTGGAGGCGTCGGCCGTGTCTTCGTCGCCGTTAATGACGGGGTCCCCGGCGGGGTTGGGTCCCGCCACCTCGATGCTACTGGTGTAGACGAAGGAGACGACGTTCTCCCGTACGCACGCCTCCAACAGGAGCTGGGTGCCTAGGAACACATCATCGACTATTATCTCTTGGTTATTGATTATTTAATATATATAGATTATTGGTTATTACCTATATATTTTTGTTATTACCTATTGGTTATCTTTTGGTTAGTATCCTTTGGAGGGGGGGGGGGGGGCATTTGCTCATTGCGTGACCTAAATACAACGCCAAGTGGGCACTGGGAGCAGTGTGAGGATCCTACCACTAGCGGTGCCCCCGCACCGCGGCCCAAAGTAAATACAAATAAAAATAATAATTGAACACCGGCCCTCGCGGGCCAAAAGTCAGACTGCCCTACAGGGAATTGTCCAGGTCCTCCCCCGATTAGCCACTCCGGGCCTGAAAAGGGCCCATTGCTATCATTTCTTTGACACAGGAAGTCAGTGTGTGCCCCTGTCAGAAATGGAATGGAATCCAGTTCTGAATTGCGTCAGTTATCTGCGACTATCAGGCCCAAAGAAAGCCTTGAGCGGTTGATACGCTGCAGTACCTTTAACGTTGACGGTGTACAGCTCGCTGTAGTCCAGCGCCCCGATGACATCGATGAGCGATGCAATGTGGAAGACCACGGACACGCCCCGGCACGCCCGGCACAGGAAGTCACTGTCCCTGATGTCCCCCTCGAGCACACTTAGTCGGGTCTCACCCCGGGCCTCTGGGGACACAGACAGTTGAAACACAGTCACCACAGGCAATACGGCTTGGTTGGCAGAGATAGAGCTCAACCAAATACTGAGGATTAATAGATGATGAAGATCAATATTGAACATGGTTTTACTGAAAATGCAGATTAACTTGACAGTGGATATATGAGGATAATGCCAACAAACAAACAATAAATGAAAAAACATGCTTATTACCTAATGCTTGCCTCTGATTTAACTACGATTTATTGACAACATAAAAAAGCACCTTGTACTTCCTGTCATTGTTTAACATCCTTATGTAGACAAGATATTTAAGGAATTAGCTAACCAGCATCTATGTCTCTTTCCTGTTCACATCTAAGGGATTTGAAATGCCATAGGTCTTTCCTCCATCTAGAACTATGGCTATGAGCTGGTTTCCAATTCACATTTAATTTAAAAAATGTCATACCCTCCAGAGACTGTATGAGTTGAGGCTGGATGTGCTGGTCAAGCAGACGGATCTCCGCTAGCTTCTCCTCCTCCAGCAGCAGCTTGACCAGCCTCCGTCCCAAAAACCCCCCTGCCCCAGTCACCAGACACACGTCCCCACTCAGAGACATCCCTGGCCCGCACGCGCTGAGTATGACCCTGGACGAGTGTACCCACAAACGTAGTGTTTGCGAACCGTGCACCTGGAATCAGAACCCTGGCTGTGGTCCCCCTCTTTCCTTGTCTCCCTGATCTCCTTTTGTCTCCTCGTCGGTCGTCCAGCCTTTGCAGCTCAGTGTATCTTTCCCAGGACTGACAGCTTTGAGATGGGTGAAAGAGTTCCTCTGTCTCTGTACCGCTGCTGGGATCCCTCCTGCTGCTGCTAAACAAGCCAAGGAGTGCTTCTGGGACCTCTGTCCGCTCCCGTTGTGGCCTGGTCCTTTTATTCATCTCTGTCCCAGAGTGAGGATGGAGGACAGTCCCTCTGTCCCCCTGTGGTGGAGGAATTTGTTGCAGTCTAGAGCCAAACACTCTGAGCGCACCGCTTGTGTATGTTTTGTATCTACCAAGGACATCCCGGGCCAGATACGTTGTCTGGGTGTACAGATCATTCAGACAATGGGCTCATTAGAAGGATAGCAATGACATATGGGAGAGACTGTCAACTTTAACTTTATTAAAGCTTCAGTAAATCTCTGCTGAGAAAGCCAGTCCAGTGATGACTATGTTTACAATTAAGCAGATGCAGATACTTTAGGAATTTCAGATAAATGCCTTATTGGGCATTCAACTTGTGAAATTGACATCTGATATTCAATAACAAGAACATTTGAAGCTTTTCAGAAATGCAAGCTTCATAAAAAAGTGCTTGACTACATTGTTTCTGTTAAAGGCTGTAAAGAACAGTTTCAAGGTGATGGGTTATCTGACAGAGAACAAGGTTTCCCTCCTTCTAGTGATTAAAAGCAACCATCATGGCTGGTCAAATAGTGATTAATAGTAGGAGGGGTTGTTAAAATGTGTAGTGGAGTCTAGTTTAATTTACTGATACAATACAAACACTTCCAAAATAATGTAAGGTGTACAATACAGGAGTATCACTGGCACTGGATCAGTATGGCTGTGTTGACGGTGACTTCTGCCACAAGACAGTAGGGATCCAAGGACGTGTTTTCGGTCGGATCCCTGCTTTGTTTATAGACCTTGGCCTGGCAGACGTCCGTATCTCGCCTCTCTCTTCCTCTTATCACCCCACTGAAGGATGAGGAACCAAGGCCACAGCAACATCATTATCTTACATCAGCGGCTGGTCTAGTGATGCAAGTCAGGCTGGTTGATTTGCAATACAGGGGAGGTTGGGGGGAGGTTGGGGGGAGTGGCCATGTCTGCAAGTATGCTAGACAATTTAAGCAATGGGCCTGATACAGAAGTCAGGGAAATGGTGGCAGTATAAGACTTAATATGCATGGTTATATTGCGTCTGATGGTGCAAGGGGGAATCAGATTAAAGTGTTTGGAAATAACTAGGAATAAAGTAAAGAAGGTTGTAAAAAAGAAGGTTTAAAAAAAAACTTTTGATATTTGGATACATTTTTCCACGGCACATTATGATGATGAAATGTTTAACAAGATAGATAGGTAGATCTGCTGTTTAATGTAATGCAACTTTTATTAATATCTCTACATTATCAACCAGACAACTGTTAGAAAGAAAAAACAAATCATTGCTTCTAACTACACTTACAGTTAAGCTATGACTTACATTAAGCTGAAACAAATACCCTTGCTTATTGACGAGTCCACTGTAAAAATGTCTTGCTGGTTTCAGAGTAACAACCTATGTCAACTAAGAATTTAACTATTCTTCTCTTCACATCAAAACGTTTTTTGTAACACTAAATGTTAAAAGCATAGAATAATTTTAACAAATTGCCCTTGAAAGCATAATAAAATATAATTTATAAAATTCATAAGTCATGTCAGTATATCTGACAACATACATATTAAAACTCAAGAGTTGATTCACCACCCCAGAATAATTTAGCATGTTAATAATATTAGCTGTTAATGTAGCTTCCGGCAGGCATAACCAACCCAAACTCTGCCAATGGCAGAATGGATCTTTACAGCATTATAACAGAATGAAAAGTTATCAAGAATATATTTAAAATATTCTTATTTTGCTACGGTAAAAAAGCAAAATAATGTATTAAAAATATTTGTAAATGATATAGTAAAAAAATTATAACATTGTGGGTTTTGTTATTTATATTTATTGATTCAATCTTGTTTGGTGTGTGATCCAAAACACTCAAGGTCCTTTTACACTGAACGCATTTTTTTTTCTTTCTTTTTCTCGCATGTTCGTGTCATTTAGTAATTATGCGCCTGATGTAAAAGGACCTTAAGACAGGAGCTCTCTCTAGATAGTTGATATCTTTGAAATCTGAATTTGGTGGGGTCTGATGTTTTCAATCAGGAATGGCAATCCCATTCCGTTAGACATAACAATATCCTGTTGGGTGTCGGCTCTTTCTGGGTTTTTCTGTCAAAGTCCTTGTAATCTCTTTGTGGAAGCAGTTTGATAACAGAGCCACGGTCGCCCCCCTCCTCTGGCTCTGAGACGTACCCCCCTCGGTCAGCTCTTGGCGGTGGGCAGCGGGCAGTCCTGTATCCGCGCCTCGTCCACGCAGTCCTCTGGCACGTGCACCCTCATGGTGCACGCCCTTATCCCCCCGAGGGGCTCCAGCACGTTGAACACCCTGTCCCACGCGTCCTGCTCGGGGTCGTAGCACTGCACGATGTCCACCATGCAGCGGCTGTTCCAGGAGTACCCCCCCACCACGTAGACCCTCCCCTCGAACAAGGTGACCCCCACGTCGCTCTGGCCCCGGGGCATGGGGGCCACTGCCGTCCACTGGTCCGCCGCGGGGCTGTAGAACTCGCAGCTCAGCACGTCGTCGTAGTCGCTGGTGGAGCCGAAGTGGTTGCCCCCCATGACGTAGAGGCGGTCCCCCACCGCGCACATGCAGTGCAGCCCCCGCAGCTCCATCATGTCGGCGCGGCGCGTCCAGGCGTCAGCCGCCGGGTCGTAGCTCCACAGCTGCTTCTGGAAGGTGTCCCTGGTGATGCCGCCTGGGGATGGGGGAGGGGGGGGGCACGTGGAGGGTTAGGCCGAGGAGGAGCATGGTGATCAGAGTTGGCCCGGGAGCGGCCCAGACGAACAGGGCTCTGACTAGACCAATAACAAACATCTGCTATCTGCTATGATATATATGGAGATAATTAATCCACAAACTAGGACAGTGTTAAATTAAATTGTTGTGTTGCATTGTGTAGTTCAAAACACAAGTGTTTACCATTTTTAGTAAGCTTGACAAGTCATATTCAGCTGGTGGCCCATCTAATGTGTGACGCTATAATTCTAAAGTTAAGATTAATATAATAATTCCTAAAATAGATAATTGAAACAGCGGATTGCATAGTCCATTGATTGTGTGTGTGTGTGTGTGTGTGTGTGTGTGTGTGTGTGTGTGTGTGTGTGTGTGTGTGTGTGTGTGTGTGTGTGTGTCCCTCCGTCCGTGTGTGTGTGTGTGTTACTGTGTGTGTGTGTTACTGTGTGTGTGTGTTTGTGCATGTGTTATCAATATGCACACCCAAGGCCATTAGAATGGTGGCCTCTGGTGTAATAATGCAGCGGTCCCTGTCTCTGGTGATCTACTTTAAACAAATCCTGGTCGTGTGTCCAAGCTTCCCCTCTTTTTGGGTTCTTTCTTCAAGATAGCAGGGCTCTTCTGGTGCCATGTGTTGTTGTATCTTGCTGGATTAGGTCATGTGTTTGTTTTGTTCATGACCCTTTTCTCAAGGTTTTTTTCACGTTTAGAAGCGGAAACCCAGATATCAGTCTGACTCAGTCTCTCGGTTCATCGCTCAGGTCTTTGTACTGCTCAGAGATGCAGTTGCATGTGGCGTAAACAGGAAGGAAGTGGGCTGAAATGTGTGGCCGATAGACAAGCACAAAACTTCACGCACCTGCTCCCATCGAGCTTCTGCCTCTTGATGCCAGAGCACTCCTAAGCCCTTTTATTCACAAGCTGCTCTATATAAACGATTAAATCTTCATACACCATGACCTGGAGTCACACAGGGACTTTGGTGACCATTTGAATTAATACAAAGTTGCTTTGATATTCATGTATCTTATGTTTCCAAAATTCTGGGTGCAATGAGGAGGTTTACAGTTGAACAGTCAATTCTACTCAACATATTATTGTTGTTGTTTCAAGACCACCCTAAGGATGTCAAACAATGGGGAAATTAAAACAAGACGTTGTTTATATCTATTTAGTCTTTTTCCTTTTCGCCTTACAGGGACCTTAAATAAAAACAATAGTGGCTACATTAAATGGAAGGTCTCGGTTCTCTGTAGTGTTTCCACTGCATGCAGTTTGGTGCGTGACACAGTCAGGACCTGTGGCTTAAGACCGCCATGCGCTTCACACGGCCAGGCCCTTCAGACAGCACCAGGCCATTCAGACCCACTTTAACCACAGCCTTCGCTACTTCCTGTATCTCACTTCTGTTCTCACAGCCTGTCACTCTAACCTCCCATGCAGGGTTGCTAGTAAACCGATCCCGGGGTTAGCCACAGCACAGACCAGAGGCACTGAGTCCTGTGTTGGACCCAGAAGGGGTTCCCAACGGCTCATCCAACACGCTACGTCTCTCTGGGTATGGAAACAGAGATTTCTTTATATTTTGCTATTAGCTGCTGCACCATTTTTAAGTTTGTTTACATTATATTATTCTACTACTACACTATACCTTTTATAAGTACAACACAGGGCACTACCTTTGCATTGGTATTAGTTTAGTCTTCACAGTATACTTACATACAAGAGGTGAACTTTTCCTTCATTACCTGAGACATACATGAGGTCACCGTGCACAGATCCAGCGTGTCCGTAGTGAGGTTCAGACATGTGACTCACTAATGTCCAATCATTCCTCTTCAGGTTGTAACACTCCACGCTGTCTGGAAACGGAGGAAGAGATTGAGATGGATTCAGAAAATATCTTTCTGATGGATTAAACATTTGTGATAATCATGATTTTACAACACAAATGACCAAGATAAGGGAAAAGAACAAGGCTTGTCAATCAGTTAATATTGATGTAAAGAGTGTTCTCTGTAACTTAATCCGACACTGAAGTCAGACCTGCAACATCTGTGGCAAGGTACTTGAAACTTGTGCAGAGCAATTCTGGAGCACTACTACACTGTACAGATACCATCTCAAAAAGCTGGCAAGCAAAATCTCTGAGTGAGTCAGGCCCAACTCATGGCCTTGTAAAACCAGCAGGGCCTGAGGATGACGCCATATTAGATTGTTGGATCTGAATTTGTTTTATTTGTTAACTCTGTTTTCTCTGTGGTAGGTTGTTAGAACGAGAAGATTGCTGGTTTGGTCTCTGATCAAACTGCTCCCATAGTGTTGTTTGTTCAAGGTTAGGAGTTAAGCTTTGTTTACCCAAACCCAATGTTTTCTCTTCGGTTTAGATCTTTACCGATCTTTACCTATCATCATGTCACAGCCTCTGTGACATGATGGCTCTGTGTGCACTTGGATTAAATCAATGAGTAAAAATATAAAGAGAATACGTATACAAACATACGTATCATTGATCCACATTTACATCATTTTGTTGTGCTGGATGATGGGCAGTGTGTAACTTTATGGTCAATAAACTTTTGTTATTTACATTTTATTAGCAGATATTAAATGCAGCAGATAAGACCAATTTTCCTTGGGACAATAAAGTCAATTGTATCTTATCTTTTCTGATACATGTATACCAAACAGGTTTCTCAACATCAACTGAAAAGGTGTAGACTTAACCCAGGGCTTACAATGCCTCCCCTTTGTTAGCCCTTTTAATATTATTCAAAGCCTCCAAAATCATTTTAAATCAGTGAAAATGAAAACCAACACATCGACCGTTTGCGTGCTGCAGATGAGAGGTGCATCACAAGGTCAGGTTATAAAGAGCCTCACCGATCTCCCCAGACAGGTTCCTCCCCCCCACGGCGTACAGCTGGCCCTTCAGGGCGCTCAGGTGGAAGAAGGTCCTCTTGGCGTTGAGCGAGGCGATCTGCAGCCAGCGGTCGAAGCGCGGGTCGTAGCGGTACGCGCAGTCCAGCGCCGTCTTCCCCTTGGTGTCGTAGGTGCTCTGGCCTGAGGGGGAGATGGAGGATGGAGGAAATGGGTTAGAGCCGTTGTTGTGTGCGTGCGTGCGGTACAACTATTACTTTTCGCTTACGTTTATATATTTAGCTTCTCAGAGCACTAGGTGGGGGGGGTTCGCTAACAGGTGCAAACATGGTGGAGCGCTTGGCACAGAAGGCGAGGCACTGCACCTGGGAGCAGAATTAGGCATTCGAGTTGCAAGATGAAGGTTTGTGAATGTCCCTATTTGTCCATATCTCCAACAGGGGTGGATGCTCCTAACTCATTACCACTATATGGTAGGTAGTGTAGTAGTGCACAGTGGTTGCTGCTCCTACCTCCCACTATGAAGAGGAAGCCCCCCAGCAGGGCCACCCCATGCTGGTAGCGAGGGACCACCATGGGCTCCAGGGCCCTCCACAACCCGCTCTCCCCGTCGTAGAGCCTCAGCTCGCGGCTGACCACCAGCTGCTGCCGCATCACGCCCCCCAGCGCCAGCAGGTGCGTGGCGTCTGAGCGGATGCGCGTGCGCTCGGTCTGCAGCGTGGGCTGCAGGAAGGGCATCATCTGGTAGTTGCTGGCCTCCAGCAGCAGGCTGACGCACGCCGCGTCGCTGCGCATCAGCGTCTCCTTGCCCGCCGCCAACCCCGCCCCTCCTCCCTCCTCGTCCCCCTCGTCCTCGCACTGGGAGATCTGGATCAGCTGGCCGGGGGTCATGAGGGGGAAGCGGATGTGCCGCATCAGGGTGTAGATGGAGGCCCGGCGGCAGGGCGCGTCGTGGTTGAGCCAGGTGCGGGCGATGCCGTACAGCTCCATCTCTGAGAAGCCCTTCAGGGAGTCACTGGCCAGGGCCTGGGCCATGCCTCGGGCCGACAGCTCCAGGTAGCGGCCGCTCTGCACCAGCTCACACAGGTTCTGGATCACAAACTCACCTGGACGGGAAGGGTTAGGGTTAGGAGTTAGTTAGTTCAGGCGGGGGATTTGTTGGTTCTGGGTTTGAAGCTGTCCGTGTGAAGCTTTCCTTTGAAATGTACCACCATTCTTTTACATGTATATTTTTCCTCCCCATATTTTTCGAAATAGTATAGATATTTTGTGTATAGATGTACCGTCCAACTACAAACGTCCCCCTTTTTCATTTCCGAAATCAGGTAACGTTACCCTACCGGCTTCTTAATGAGATGTATCTGAATTCACTGTAAGGAGCTTTGGATAACAGCGTCCGCCTAATGACCATATAGTGAAATAGTACAAATAAAACGCTTCGCGGCGCATATTATTATTATTTTTTAACTGCTCGTGGCGGCCCCCACGCGTCATCGAGGAATGGCACCCCGGTTTGCCCGTGCCTAAAACCGCCACTGTACAGTCTGGAGAGAAGTCCAAACATTCATGAGTTAATGCAGATACTATTTGAGTAAGGTAAAGAGGTAATATAAAAACACACCTATGTTCTCCTGCACATCCTCCAGCAGCAGATCAACTGCCACACGCTCCACCTCCACACAGTTATCCACCGTGATCTGACGCACACACACACACACACACACACACACACACACACACACACACACACACACACACACACACACACACACACACACACACACACACACACACACACACACACACACACACACACACACACACGCACACGCGCGCACACACACACACACACACACACACATGAATCATTCACTTATCCATCATCCATAGGGCCGGTTGTATTAGCATCCATAGGCCCTTTTCACCTACCGTCTGTCTAGTTTCTAAACACATTAAATCCCCCACCCAGCTGGCATTCAGAATCAAGAGGTACCCAGATGGCTAGTAGGTGAATACGGCTCTGACATTTTTTAAGTTTCACCTTGTAGGATTTCAGAAATGTTGAAACTGCTGTGAAATTTGGAAATAATAATAGTAATTTAATTTAGCACCTTTCAAGGGCCCAAAGGGCTCTATACACTTAGCAGAATGCTACAAACAGGAACAGAAAATAATGAGAGCACAGGATGTCCAAAAATGTAGTTCTAGCGGGCTGCCACACTGAGGGCTTTGTTCCATAAATTCTGCATGCTGGGGTGGAGGGAGAATGGATATCTAGTGTTACACTAGCACAGTAATACTATTAAACAATATGGCATATCATTGTGTGTTGTATTGTATGCTTTGATTGTTCTCAGTCTCATGTTCAGCCTCTGGTCATTTATCCAAAGTGTCTTGTGCTTGTGTGTGCCTGTGATGTAGATGTGCGCTACGATCAGAGTGGCAGTGACCTGGGCCTCACCTCGCTGCTCAGCAGCTGATTGCAGAAGCCCAACACGGGCATGACCTGAAGGAAGTTGGCCGCCTCCAGAGTGTCCTGCAGGTTGGCCATGTTGAGGTTGACCCTGGAGGTGTAGATGAAGTCTATGACGTTCTTCAGACCGGCCCTGGTCACGCCATGGAGCTTGATCTCCTCCATCTCCTGCTCCCGCATGCCTCCTGGTTCACAGCCGAAGGAAGAAACAAAGCAGAGTTTAAAGGGAGCCTTGACTCTAGCGCATCCATCAGGTAGGACATGTTACATCATTTGTTCATTTGAATATTCATAAACTGGCATTGCCATATCAATTTATGTATCTTGTATTATGCACCTATTCACAATCAGTACATTATTTGCATCAAATAGAATAGTTAAATATGAAATATATATATATATATATATATATATATATATATATATATATAAACAGGCTACACGTCTCCAGCCTAAAGTGATGAATGGGTTGTCTGTAGTCTAATCGCATTATAAATATAATTGTTCTCAGTTCCTCAGAGACACTTAGGAAGAACCAGACAGAGTGAGAGACTTGTACCAGTCACTCACTATTGAGATGTGGTACTGTTCTCTGGCTTTGTGATAAGGACGGGTCACTGTTGAAAGAAATGCAGATCACATGACAAATATATGTCCACACTTCCTCTTTCCCTCACAGACACAGGCAGAGACAGTCTCAGTGGGGACTGGGGGTGGGGGTGAAGATGTAGCCCTGTGGGCGCCTGTGTCCTCTATCCAGCTCATATAAAGATGTAGGGCTAGCTTGTTTTCCTGTGTATTCTTGTAGTTAATATAAGCTTGTAGTAATGTGTGTATTTGGGTAGCTGTTAGAAAATCTAAATGTGATGCCGACTGGGTTTGTGGTAGTTCATTAGTACTGTGTTCTTTGATGTGGATCTGTGTAACTCTGTGCATCTGCAGTACTGTGTGTCTGGAGGTGTGGACAATAGCGGTTGTCTCACCGGTGAACATGGCTTTGAAGTAGTCGCTGGCGGAGGCCATGATGACCCGGTGAACAGGGAAGGTCTCGCTGGCGTCGCCGGCAACCAGGATGACATCACACAGGGTTGTGTCGCCGCGGAAACAATCCAAACCCTTTGACAGAGACAGCTGTCAAAGGGTATCCGCCATGTATCTCTCTCCCATCTTTCTATCATTAACCTGTCCAACTCATGCCATCAATATCTATCTATCTATCTATCTATCTATCTATCTATCTATCTATCTATCTATCTATCTATCTATCTATCTATCTATCTATCCATCTATCCATCTATCCATCTATCCATCTATCTACCTATCTATCTATCTATCTATCTATCTATCTATCTATCTATCTATCTATCTATCTATCTATCTATCTATCTATCTATCCATCTATCCATCTATCCATCTATCCATCTATCCATCTATCTATCTATCTATCTATCTATCTATCTATCTATCTATCTATCTATCTATCTATCTATCTATCTATCTATCCATCTATCCATCTATCCATCCATCCATCTACCCATCTATATATCCATCTATGTATCCATCCATTCTTCCATTGATTAGTTTATCAATCCATCCAGTCATCCATTTATCTTTCCATCCCTGTACAGTACATTGTGTGCTTCCACTGTACCTGCAGGAGGTTTTCACCATGCTTGTTGCTGGTAAACAACTTTGACAGAGGCCTTGGTGGAAGCCTGGGCTTTGGTTTAGAAGTTGACTGCTTGGGTGGCCTCTCAGCAAGAGCAGAGGCCTGAGGTTTAGGGGCTAGTGCCGGCTTGGGTCCTGGGCTCGGAGGAGCGGGCCTTTCAGCTGGGAGATCAGAAAGACATGTAGTCAAGTTATTTATTCATTTCATGATGTTGGAATAGTCTAAAAAAATTATAATGCTGCATGACCTAGTTTCAAAGAGTACAAAGTAGCCATGGGAATCATAAATAGGCCTACAAGGTTCGTAAACATTGTTTTTGTGTTGTATTTGTCAAATTTATTGAGCATATGATGTACCATATACTAAGAGTGTTCAGTAGCTAATACCTTGGGCAGCAGGGGGTCTCGGCGGCGGAGCTGGGGGGTCCTCTGGAGGCGGCCTGGGGGCCTCCCGGGCCTGTCTCTGGGGGTCCCGGGAGTGTCTGCTCCCAAAACGGGACAGTGTCCTGTGGAGCCTGCTGGGTCCACTGTCGTTCCCACCCCCGCTATGAAGGACACGGAGCAGGTCATTCTCCCCTACAGGACTTTATATATATCATCATTTACTATGTTGGGATAACAGCTTTAACAAATGTTACTTGATATGTGCCACAAGTATCAAATAGTCATTCATAGCTAATGTTTGTATTAGTTTTGATTTGTCAGCACATTTAATGGTTTTGTAGATCTTATGCAAGCCATTTTTCCCCGCAGGCCAGTTACAGTTTTTTTTAGTCGCTTTGGTACATTTCTCAGATCAGAATTGAAATTTGCAAAGCAGTAAGTGCATTTCTCAAAACAATGTGTTCAAATAGCAAAACACCATGGATTACCTGCAAAAGCCAGTCTCTTGCTCAAAAGCCTTAGTTAATCTCTCAAAAGTAAATATCTGTTTCAATGAACATGTCAGTGCCATCAGAATGACAAGTCCTTGTGTCATTGTCTACGGATAAGAGAGTCAAATTGCTTAGTCATGTTGTCAATATAACGGTGTACTCTGGAGGGATGTTCTGATGTAAACTATGGCTAAAGTTTTGAAGACATGTGGGATGTGGGAGTGTATGTGGGAGATTGATTGCAAGAGACTGGACAAGATTCACATTTACGCTTTGACTGTTTGTACTGTAATTTGTTGACAGACCATGTCATTGCTAGAAATGTGAACATAGGAAAATCTCCTTAGGGTAAACTGTACATGCATTGCTGTAGGAATTACAGTGCAGTCACCCTACAACTCCTGACGTTCCTGTCTGTTGGGCCACAAATTCTCAGACAATGTAACATTATGTCGTGCTCCAGCTATATATATACTTGCCAGTTCATGGTTCAGGAGATGCACCTTTGAGCTATTCCAGTACGTAAACTGGTTGATCCTTGGTTGATCTAACACTTCTCACATTTCCCTTCTTTAGAGAAAGTCAAGATTCACGTGGTAGCAATTGACCAATTCAGGACAGATTTAGAAAAAAGAACAAAAAAAAGAGTCTAATGCCAGTGTATAGAAATGTATAGAAATATGCTTGACATATTATGACAACTTGTTAAACCATTTTGCTGGTAAAGACTTATGCAATGAACTAATACCTAAATGTTGTGGGGTTGAGACTATTCCATAGAGACCATTACAATACATTTTGATCAACATGACATAAGCAATTGATAATGTAGGAAAGAGCAGATAATTGTACATAATCATGTGCATGGATGTACCAAAGCATTTGCAACGTGTTCAATAATGAGAAACTGTTTTTTTCATGTGCACAAGTGACACACTGATGTGAAGATTGAACAGGTAGTTTTGAGAATTTCAATTCTGATCTGAGAAATGAACCAAAGCGACTGAGAAAAACTGTAACGTAGGCTAGCTTATAGGCTAGGTTGAAGGCTAGCCGATGCGGGCCAGCTGATAAAGGCTACATGCTAGGTAACAGTCTATTTTATAAAGTAGACTAGGTCATATCCCTTTACTTAACCCCCCATCTTATCTTATCTTACCCCATCTGATTGCCATCGTTAGGACGCTGGTTGTTTTCACGCTGTGAAGAATTCCTGAGTGCAGACAAAGAGAAGAGTAAATACAACAGCTATCTGAAGTCAGTCCCATGCAATATTTCCAACATGCTTATCTTGTCAATCCCATAGAAGGGAGTTTGAACGTTTCTAAATACATTTGTCCAGAGGCGTTCGGTTGTAAAACTTCGATCAAGGCGTCCCATGAATGATTTAGTCTCCTTAAAACCCATCGGGTCGGCAGCCAAAGATTTACATTGTAGTATACAATAGTTTGGAGACTTCATCAGAGAATCACGCCTTAATCCAGGTCTTTATGCATTTTATCTCCAAGCTATCCTCTGCTTTTTTTTAAGTGTCATTCTCCGTTGCAAAGACAGTTGATACAATGTGGGATGGTATGGTCTTATCTTTATGACACCTGAAGAGGTATACTATTATCTAGTACAGTGCAATGGTCAAACACACGAACAGCACATCAAAGTTTTTCTTGTTAATCCTGTGAATCCTTTCCCGTAATCTCAGACGGTTGGAGGCCGATGTGGTACGAAATAAGACAAATGAAATCTGTTTCTAGGTCGAAGTTGATGTGGTTGTCTTACAGTAAATAAACAGACAAAAATTTAAAAAAGTACACTTTGAGAAGAACCATGCAACCTTGAGAAAGAAAATAAGATGGATCGATCCCCCCTTTCCAGCAATGGCTAAGAGGGCTACACTGAAGATGTGGGGATGTTTCGCATCTAGATGATGCTCGTAATGAGAACGTGGTGTTTCACCACCTTTCATTCTTCTCATCACTTCCTTTAGACAGCAGTACACAATGTAGACTGTAATCTCAAATGACCGATCATTCACCATACTTTGTAGGGCTGCAGGAAAGCCGAGTGAGTAGGGTCAAAGGTTCTGTGATCAAACCCTGAATGTCTGCAGCCTAACCTTTAGTCATCCGTGAGCAACACGCCCTAACCTCCTACCCTCTCCTCAATGACTTGTCTCTGTGATATAACATGTAGCATGATATATACCAGTCAGACCGTTTATTTGGCGGTGCACGGCCAGGTCCCAGCTAACACCATGTATTTGCTTCTTTCCGCAGTACAGTAGGTCTCCTAGTTATAGACCAGACTAACTTTACAATAAGGGGCAACTGGGTCCAACTCTTGCCTTTCTTTTAATTTACAAACTGTTGTCAGTGCATGCCAGCGGTTAGGTAAGGCCTGGGCGTCTAAGGCTACAGCCCCTAATGTTTTATGAGTAGCTCAAGATCCAAAGAATATAGATATATACATTTAAAAAATAATCATAATATAAATGGATCTATAAACATTATGATAATAATTTAAGCCCTTGAAAATAGTATCATATTGTGAATTAAAAATGCATTTATGTTTTATTTTATTATGTCTTTCATGCAAAAGATCAACCTCACACTACTTCGCACCTACATTTTGTTTGACTGAGAAAATGAATTGAGCACCGATTACAGGGCTTGTCATTGCACTACGATACGATACAAAACAACATTATTAAATCCCCAGACGGCATGAACTGTATCTGAAAATTGTGTGTTGTGGATGCGTTAGTCAAGGATAGTTTTATATTCCAATTAAAGGGGACATATTATGGTGTTTTCCCAACAAGTAAACATAGTATATGAGTTCCAGAAAACTTTTTGAATATTTTTGAAGCTGTTTGCTGCAACTCATATACTATGTTTACTTGCAAATAGCTTTACTGCAAATGAGCTGTTTCCCATTGACCAATAAACTGTCAGTGTGAACCACAGCATAGAGGAGAAGTGATTGTTGCCGTTTGCGGACTACCTGGAGCTCTATATTAATATAATATAATATAATATAATATAATAATAATAATAATAATAATAATAATAATAATATAATATAATATATAGGTATTTATATAATATTATATATAATATCACAGCCAAAAGCTATGTGCGCCTCGGATGATATTCTAAATCATAAAGACTGCGTCTGACGTCTCTGGTACTTCCACAACAAGTAAAGACTCGTAATGGGGGTTATCTCGGCCATGATTGAGAAGAATTGGGGGAAAGGAACTTGGCCCTTGGCAAACTGACAAATTAGACATCTATTTTTGTATGGAATATCTGAAACATCGCCGCCCAGCGCTCGTCCGCTGGTCCACAAAATCTTGGAGAGTGTGCGCCCCCTTCCTACGTAGGAGGAGGCGCCGAAAATTACTCGCTCGTTTGGTAACTGTAGGCAGGGTACTTTCAGAAATGCATATCTCACTCAAGGAATCATGTACAGACTTTTGTCAAAGTTTGTATGTGTGTGGGAGCCCGAGAGACCCAAAACAACACCCCAAATCCCAGGAAAAGAGTTGTTTTCATAATATGTCCCCTTTAACTAATATAGAAAAAAGGCATTCAACTGTTTATCTCTAGTCTGGTACAGTAGCATGTCAATAATAGTTTAATGATAGCAGTTGTGAAGTATTCTGCTTCTACTCAATACTAACACTGACGATGAAAACTGCAACAAATGTTTACATCACAGAATCCTATTAACCTGGAATGTAAACAACAGTTTTTGAGTAACAAAGTTTTCAATAGTTGCTAAGCACTTTGTGATTGCATATCTGGAACGACGCTACATAAATAAATCTCCTTACTTAGTAACATCCATGTTATGAATATGAAGTTATGAACTTACCTGAAGGAAATCCTCTGAAACAGACTGGTCTTGTTTCCCCCCTCCAGCCTGACGTTCAGTCAGTGGCACCGTAGGAACACCTCACAGAGAGAGAGAGCCTTAGTCTGACCTCACACGGGCACCTCAGAGAGAGAGAGAGCCTTAGTCTGACCTCACACGACCACCTCACAGAGAGAGAGAGCCTTAGTCTGACCTCACACGGGCACCTCAGAGAGAGAGAGAGCCTTAGTCTGTCCTCACCCGGGCACCTCAGAGAGAGAGAGCTTTAGCTTCTGTACCTTCTAGAGAGGAAGCCTTCGTTTGTGATCTTGAAAGTCCAACAGAGAGCTTGTCTTGAAAGACTAACCTCAGAGAGCGAGAGCGAGAGAGAGAGCAAGAGAGAGAGAGACCACCATGTTATCTCACATCACCAATTAAGAGAAAAGACATGTAGATTCCAACGAAGTTTGAATATTCTTCTGTATTCAGCTAACCACTCTCTCACTTCCTGTGTCACTTCTCTTTCTCTCTACCACTAACGCTTTCTCACCACCTCTCACTCTTACCCTCACCATCTCTCTACTTCTCTCTCCACTGAAAAAATGCACTTGAAACTTGTAATGCACTTTCATTTGTGTTTTGATGGTTTTGATCATTTCAATTATACATTTCATCGATAATAATATATTGTTTAGCCGTGTTTCATGTAAATTGTTGTTACCTGAGAGGTAAAAACACTAGATTATCTAAATATTACTGGTTGAATTCAAGTAATGGATTTAAAGGATTGTTACCCTCCATGATTTGCTCAATCTATATAATATAATAATAATTACAATAATTTATTGTTTATTAATTAGGATGACTATGAGCTGCGTCCCTGTAGGAGACTGTATATTACTTTCAGTTCAATTGTTTTAAACTGCACTTCAGATCGTCTTTAAACCACAATGTCTCACATGAAGAACAACACCCTTTAATCTGACTTCCCCTCGCTGTTTTTACTTATAAATACCGTTTGTCTCGGACCCTTGGTCATCCGACTTGGTCAGACCGGTCCTCAAGAGCCCCCTAATCAAGCTGGAAGCATTGGTCAACAAACACCACAGTCGCTGTTTTTCACAATGCAAAATACTTTATTGTTTTTCCACAAATGCTCTCCAAAATACTCCCATCCCTCCTTGAGTTTGTCCACCATCCTCCATCCTCAGTATGTCCGTATGAAAAAAGCGCCTTCTGCAATTGTGTGCACTTTCTCCAGCCACCTCAGTTAAATGGAAATGATTTGCACCCTAGCAGTAATGTACCCTGCTTGACCTAATGCCGAAATGTAATCATGTTAAACTATATTCCCAAACGTATTTAATCAATATTTAATCAAATCTCTTCACCTAACCACAACCGCAATTCAAAAGCCTCAAATTAATTACCATGATCTGATCATCGATGATTCTTAATTTTCATGTTTCATGTTAAACACATGTCTAATGTGGTGTGGTTGTTTTTTAAATAAATAGTGGTTCTGATGTGGTGCAGTGTGAGTCGGCCTCACTGTCGACCCCTGGTGGTCAGAGCTTTGCGAACTGAATCAGGTTCCGGTTAATCTCCGCAACATTCCTGCATCCTGCCATTAGAAACAGAAAAGTTTTTAAAGCCTGATTTGATGTATTCAAATATCAAAAATATATTATCGAGGAAAAAACTTGACAATATTTAGATTAACCGATTATATTTTATGCAAATTATTATTATTTATATATTATTTTAATATATCAATTTTATATTAAATCAGTATATTGTCAGAGTTGACTCACCAGACAGAGCCATTGACAAGCGAAACTCATCATTGAGTATCTGCAGGACCTCTCTAACTCCTTCCTCTCCCTGTTGAAACAAACACCAACATCACATCAAGCTATAGATACAGTCAAGACCCAAAAACCAACACAAATGACACAAAACTACAGATAGTCAAGACCCAAACATCAGCACAAATGACACAAAACTTTAGATACATACAATAAGACGATCGCATATTAGACCAAACTATAGATACATAGGCCTACATTAAACACCAGCAAACATTAAACCAAACTAAAAATACAGTAAACACCAGCACACATTACACCAAACTATAGATACAGTAAACACCAGCACACATTACAAAACCAAATTATAGATACACACACCAGCACATAAAACAACAAACTACAGATACAGTAAACACCATAACACAGTACAACAAACTACAGATGCATAATAAATACCAGCACACATTGCACTAAACTATAGCCACATACAATAAATATCACCACACATTACACCAAACGTTAAATACAAGACCAATACACCAAGCTATAGATACACTAAATGGCAACACACATTGCACCAAGCTATAGAGAAATACAATAAACACCAGCACACATTACACCAAGATATAGATACATAATAAAGAGCCACACACATACCACAAACAACAGATACATACATAAACAACAGCACGCATTACACTAAACTTAACGTAAACAATTAAAATCACGAAAACAAACTAATGATGAATCGAAATCGGAAAATTCCAAGGAGTTTAGTCAGAACGCAATGCTACATTAATGTTGTATTCATGTAATTAATGTGACTAAACCAACGATAACCCTTGACAACTATTACATTAGGCATTCAATCAAACACTACAGTAAAATATCACACAAACACACACACAGATGCATTCTTAACCCCCGACCTTATGTTACCTTGTAGGCAAGCCCCCACACGGCTGGTCTGCCAATGAACACACACTTGGCTCCCAAGGCCAGGGCCTTCAACACATCACTTCCTGTCCTGATCCCGCCGTCCAGGTAGACCTCGATCCTCCCCTGCACCGTTTCCACAATCTCAGACAGCACATCGATCTGTAGGGCAGACAGGTGTGGGTCAGGTGTAACTAAGTGTTGGGTTAGGTGTACAGTTGGTGTGCTTAGCATACGGGTTAGCTAACAGGTGTAGCCTAAGGTTTTATGACAGGGTTTGTGACAGGTTTAGCCGTTTGTTTGTGTTTAGTGTTTGGTTAGTTTAAACGTGTTCGGTTCTACTAATAGATGTTGGGCTTAGCCAACAAGTTTAGCAAACAGGTGTTTACCTAACATTGTGTTTGGTTTAGCTAGCAGGTTTCTCTCACAGGGGTAGGACGGTGTACAGTTGGCATGTTCAGCATACAGGTGTTCAGGTTAGCGAACAGATCTTAGAGTTTGCCAACAGGTTTAGCAATGGTGTTGGTTTTAGTTCAAATGTGTTGAGTTTAGCATGTCTTGTGGTTTATATCCCATGTTTTGTGGTTTGAATACAGGTTTTGGGTTTAGCTAACAGGTATTGGGCTTGGACAGACAGATGTAGGTTAGGTGTAGTCGCCATGCAGGTAATGCCTATGTTAGACGTAGGTAAGGTTAGGTAGATGAGGTGTAGGTGAGGTGGAGGTGACCTGTAGGTCAGTAAGTGTCGGTTAAATGCAGAAGAGGTGAGTCGCGTTGAGTCAACAGGTGTCCGTACCGTGGCTGGGCCGCCGTCCAGCTGCCTCCCCCCGTGATTGGACACTATGATCCCCTGGACGCCGTGCTCCACGGCCAGCTCGGCATCCTCCTTGGTCAGGATGCCCTTGATGATGATTGGCAGGCGGGTGAGGGACTGGAGCCAGTAGATGTCCTTCCAGCTAATGGATGGGTCCAGGGTGTTGGCTGGGATCCCATACTCCTCGGAATCCGTAAACTCCTGTTCCACAGATAGGTACGCTATTTCAGATTCATACTGTTACTGTAGCTTATCCTGATTCTATCACTGCTAATATACTGTTACTATAGCTGACCCTGATTCTACTACTGTTAATATACAATTAATGTAACATATCCTGATTCTACTCCTGTCATGTACTGTATATGAATTAGCTGTATGTAACCTTGGACAAAAGTAATACAATTGTGAGCTCCCTTTAGCGACCCATTTTGCCCAATAGACAGTCGACGTGTTGTTCCAGAACATTGTATCTCGTCCAGAGGAAGGTCTGGTTCTGACGTACCGTGACCTGGAACATCCCGTCTAGGTTTTTGACCTTGAGGTGCGGCGGCAGTTTGAACTGGTTGCGTATGTCGTTGCGCCGCTTGCCGGTGTAAGGCACGTCGACGGTCAGCACCAGCGCCTTGTAGCCGAGAGCCTCAACACGCGCGACGATCTGCTCAGACAGCTTGCGGTCGCGGTACACGTACAGCTGGAACCAGCGGAAGCCATTGGGCGCCGCGGCGACTATCTCCTCCACGGAGCAGGTGGAGTAGGTGCTGGTGATGTAGCAGGTGTTGACCGCCTCCGTGGCTGGAGATACGACACAGGAGTGGCAACGTTTTTGAAGGTGTTATACATGGATATAACATGTATAACATTGCCTGTCACATTCCTAAACACCTTACCCAAGATGTTTCTAGCGCACTAGAGTTATGAATGAGCCTGCCCTGACCCTTGCCTTATAGTTGTCGGTTGACACTTGGTTCCAAAACGTCCTTGATGCCTTTGGAACAAGTCCAAAGGCATCAAAATGTAAGAGTGCCCGTTTCAAATCCTTAAATTTCTCTATCAATCTGTCCGGCTCACTATTTGTGATCTACAATTTAGATGACATTCCATTGAAAGCATTTACAAAGAACACATACACACAAGCTAAAAAACGAACTTTAACAACGGTCCATTACCTCTGGCTGTGGCGACCTCGCCCTCGTGCCAAGCCAGGCAGTGGAAGGCTGTCGGTGCTATTCCCACCGGGAAGCTGATCTCGGTGCCTTGCACCGTGGTCCGGGTGTCACTCACCGATACGTCTCTCAGGATGCGGGGCCTGAGACGGATCCTGAGGCAGCACAACAGGCAAACAGTGAGGAGGAGTATTCATAAGGAGGAGGATTCATAAGGAGGAATTCAGAATGTAGTCTTGACGCCTAGCATAGCTTAGAATTACATCTCTAATAAACAATAGAAGGGCATTATACCGTGCTGTATACTGTACTGTGTCCTTTCCATAATCAGTGGTATTTTTTTATGACAAAAGTAGAAGTTAAAATGGTAATGTCCAGATGCTGGGATGGTGAAGAAGTGGATGAATTGTTTGAATGGATGGATGGATGGAGCTGCAAGAGGACTCAATTCTCCTGTAAGAGCACATTTGCATACGCATTTGCAACTTCTTAGTTCCAATGAGCCACAGAGTGGCATATTCATGAAAATATAAGCCTTATCGGATTGTTTCGACCAATGTTTCACCACTATGGACAGTGAGTTTATCACAACTAAATACAAACAGATTCATATTTTTTTCATGAATGGGGCACTCTATGGAGGGAATTGCATCTTAGAGGTTGCAAGGTCCTCTTAGTTGCTTGTGGTTCGATGGATGGATAGGTTGATAGAGGATGGATGGACTGATGGATGGTTGATGGATGAATGGATAGGTCGGTAAAGGAGAGGATGAATAGGGTGATGATGGTTGGATTTAGGGTGTGTAGGTCGATGGAGGATGGATGGATGACTGGAGGATATATGGGTGGATAAGGGCAGGGCTTTCAAGTCTCACGCATTGGCATGAGACACACGCATTTCAACCCATGCACACGCTCGCACGCCACACTTCATATATCTCACAAAGAGAAATGACCAAGATAGCGCCCACCAACTTGCACCGCTATTTAACGTTGCGTTTCTCTGGGTCGTTCACAAACAAGTTAGGCTACGCCCTCCCCTACTCTGTTCTCTTTGCATTGGTTGAAGCGACTTTAGCGTTACGGTAGTGTTTGTTTTGATTTTTAGCATTATTGTTTTATAGGGACAAACATTAACAAATTTCTCCTACAGGGGATTGATGAAGTTGTTTCTATTGAACAGAAAGAAACACTTGGTCATACTTTACACACACTTTAACACAGCATTGGCCTTCTGAATGCCACAGATATATTTTAAGCATTGGACTGAATGCCACATAAATATCTAATTATTTTTTTGCAAGTTTGTAATGTTTACAAGTTCAGGGAAAAGTATATGCCTCTACTGGTGTTGCTTAGGCCAATAGCCTTTTGAGGCAGTGTTGTTTCTGAATATTAGTGTTAAGGGCCAATAATGCTTATTATCGTACATTAGTCAGCATGTCCTTATGGCACCACATTTGAATGCAGTCACATGTTAATATACACCCCCCTCCCCCCCGACAAAATCTCACTCTGAACTCAATTCAAACCTTGAGAGCCCTGTAAGGGAGAGGATGGTCGGACTGAGGATGGACCTGAGAGTAGTGTGAGAGTACCGTTTGTAGGCCAACAGGTTGTCGTCGCGGGTGCAGCACTCGTCCGCCCCGGCAGCATAGTAGTCCCAGGTGGCCTTGGACAGGTGCTCCTTGGCGTACTCCTCAAAGTCTGTGAGGCACACTAGTGCCATCTCTGCACAGCGCCCTCCCTCCCTGCAGGGGGCGCAGAGCACAGCTTAGGAGGGACAGCAGCTTCACAGACTCATCTGGACTTTATTTCCCATGATGCATTAGAAATGGTTTTGTTTAAAAGGCAATTTGAAACGGTTAAGTTGAGGTATAATGTGTTGAGGTTAAGTTTGTGTATCAGGTTAGAAAGTGTTGATATCAGGTTAGAGATGGTTGAGTGTAGATATCAGGTTAGAGATGGTTAGGTGTAGACATCACGTTAGAGATGATTAGGTGTAGATATCACGTTAGAGATGGCTAGGTGTAGATATCACGTTAGAGATGGTTAAGTATAGATATCACGTTAGAGATGGTTAGGTGTAGATATCACGTTAGAGATGGTTAAGTATAGATATCACGTTAGAGATGGTTAGGTGTAGATATCACGTTAGAGATGGTTAAGTGTAGATATCACGTTAGATATTGTTACGTTCCAATGCGTTCAGATCTCAATGCATCATGGGAATAACCACCTGGAGGGTAGTATAGTTCCAATATAAAAGAGTGCAGCGTTGATACAGCCTAAGACAGCCTATAAACAAACACACACACACACACACACACACACACACACACACACACACACACACACACACACACACACACACACACACACACACACACACACACACACACACACACACACACACACACACACACACACACACACACACATATATATGTGTAATGAATACTTAATAAATAAAAAGGATCATACTTGACTTAAGAGATCACTTTCCACCTTTCACTTTTGACTGTTTACGTAACTGTGCAAGAGTTGCAACACACTAGTCGTATCCTCATCATAACAAAGAGGCTTATTGCATCATCTTCATAGTATAACATACTGACCTAGCTACCAAACAACCTTTCAGTTAGGGAGAAGCAGTCATCCAGAGGCTCAACTGTTTAAAGTATTGAATTTGTTGGCTTTCAATAACTCATGTGTATAGCTTGATGAATTGCTCATGCACAGATTTCTGTTTTAATAAAACATAAGCAGTAAAAATGGGAAACAAAAGTCCAACATTTAGTAGACTATAATATTAGATTAGAAGAAAGTTATTTAACATACGTCGAATATAAACAAAACCTTTAAAATCCACAGATCCAGTCTGCTGCAGAGCCCCTGGTTTCCTCACCAATAACTCACTATGAGACTTTGAACTCTGCCCTGTGAAGCTAATCTAAAAACAACTGCATGACCAAACCGTTCCAGGGGAAAAACAAACAGCTAACCACACCGGCATTCATCTATCAAATACAGGAGTAGGCGCAGAAATGTTTAACTATTACCAAGTACTACCAAAAGGCTACAATAATATGAAACATACTTTAAAAACTACTCACCAATACAGCAGTATCACTACCACATTTCCAATACCCTCTCATACATAATATCACATAAACTACACAACAACACAGTATTATTACTACCACTTTAATACTACTCACTATACCATTAGTATCACCACCACTTTACAATTACGCACTATAGCATTAGTATCACTACCTCTTTAAGCTACTTACCAATATAGTAACACTAGTACTTTTAAAATACTCAACGATACAGCACTCCCACTGCCACATGTCCTATACCCTCTCATACATTACATCACAACAAAAGATTACAAAACAATGCACTAGTATTACCCAATACTTAAAAAATACTCACTCTAACAGTCGTATTTTTATCACTTTAATACTGCTCACTATAAGATGGGTATCACTACCACTTTAAAACGACGTACCAATATAGTAACACGAGTATTTTCGAAGTACTCAACCACACAGTAGTATCAGACCACTCTTCAACTAGTCTCCAACACAGTAGTACCACTAGTACTGCCGGAATTTCCAATCTGGGATAAACAAAATACACCTTATCCTACCAACTACTCACCAATAGTAGTATGACTTTGAAAGTACTCACCAATCCAGCTGTGCCATTTCACCACAGTAATTCAGATTACTTCCCTTAAACAGAAACATATCCCTGTTTCCATGACGATCCGTAGAGCCAATGCAGTGCTTTTGTGTGGATGGGAATCAGACCTCCATAGCCAGCCCTGCCCGTGACCCTGCTCTTATTGTGTACGTGCTGAAAATGTGCTGATTGTGACTGTGGGCCAGATGGCGTCCTACAGCCCATAATATAGTGATGCACAGAACACACTCCATACACACAGCCACACACAAACTAGACCCCACACACATTGCTGCAAAAAGGAATGGACATAACACTCATGCACACTGAAGATTACATCCAATTAGACCTATACATAATTCATTTACATACTTGCTTGCTCAGGCGTTACACAAGCACACTCACTCACTCACTCACTCACTCACTCACTCACTCACTCACTCACTCACTCACTCACTCACTCACTCACTCACTCACTCACTCACTCACTCACTCACTCACTCACTCACTCACTCACTCACTCACCTCTCACTCACTCACTCATTCACTCACACAAACCCCCACACACAGAAAATGCATAGGCTACATTGACATAACATTCACAATCTATATTATAACGCCACCGCTGTTTCTCGTGAGTTTAACGTTTTGTTTCCCACCATAGTGTGTCAGTGATGGAGGGAGGGATTCATACTTGTGGGGTGGGAAGGACTCAATTGCCCCTTAATAAGGAAGATATTAAAGGGTTTCAACTGCGTCAAGCCGGCATGTCTTGGAGGGAGCTGACATGAGAATTGGAACCAAGATGAATTCAGATCCTGAATGTAGGCCTTGATCACACATACTGAAGGCTATTCACTAATGAAACATTACAAATCACATAATCCATTGCCTCATAGTTTGTCTAAGGCAGCCTTAGGTCTTTGAGTCCTGGCCCTGGCTCGTCGTCTATTTGCGGTAATTATAATTCTCTAAATGTCGTGCACAAATAAAACATTACTGCTACTGCTACATTGTTTCTGTAGTAAGGAACACAAGGAATGCTGTTTGGTTTTGTCGTGATACGTTCTGCTGTAACAGAGTCCGACTTATTGCCTTTGTTTTTATAGTGTCGCCATAGTCAAACAGTCTTAATTAAATGGGTTAAAAAGAGCATTCTTTAATGTTTTGGTGTACTTCTGATCGGCTTGTAAGTGTTTTGTCCAACAGACAGGCATTGTTTACCTGCATGTACAGGGATACACCTGTGTATGATTATGTATCCCATATATGGGTGTGTGCAGGTATATACAGCTGTGTACAGATATATTCAGGTGTATGCACGTTTATACAGGTAGAATATATACAGATGTGTACTGTTCTATAAAGCTGTTTACAGGTTTATACAGCGGTTACCTTGTGTATAAGGGGCATAAGGGTATGTACAGGTGTATATACACAGGTAAATCCAGGTAAACAGGTGTGCACGTGGACATACAGCTAGGCTACATACTGGTGTGTACAGGCGTGCACAGGTCCAAACAGGTGTGTTTGTGTGTGTGTAGATATGTACAGGTGTGTGGGTTCTTACCTATTACAGATTGCGATGCTCATTGTTGTTTAGTAGTCGTCCACTCTAAGGATACTCATTACCTGTGGATAAGAGAGCAGAGAGAGAGCCAAAGGGTAGAGCACGCCTTCCTGTCCAAGCTCAAATATAGACGCATTGATTGGCCTCACATTGACACAGCGTTAGACTTACTAGTTTATCATGAAAGTCCATGCTTTCTACTGTTACCTTTCAACCTTTTCTCGACTTTCGGTTTGTTATGACTAATGTACATCTTGTTTTGTCTCCTTTTATCATGCAACCCATAGAGATCTTTTGTTTTCGTTGCTGGTTTGACCACAAGATGGCAGTGTGAGACCGCATCGCCCCCCCAAGCTCACTCTACACTACACTTCACTTGCCTTTCCTCCACAGCAGGTACAATGTAAACAAAGAGAACCTCTCGTCGGCGGTCAATGTTTTGTACTGTACTCTATTGTCTCTTGCCCCTATAGCCCCTATAGAATTTCAGCCAATGTACAGGTAGTAACGTGGTGAGCCCCACGCAACATAATGACACGCACGGCCATGCATGCAGGCACGCATACGCACACACTCGCGCACACACACACACACACACACACACACACACACACACACACACACACACACACACACACACACACACACACACACACACACACACACACACACACACACACACACACACACACACACACACACACACACACACACACACACGCATGCACACAAACACTTGCAATGCTTTACACTCATTCAATAGTTTCAAGATCAAGATAGTCAAGATCATTTTTAAGCTTAGTGTATTGGGTGATGAGTTTAACATACAGTTGTTAAATGCTTGCAGAACCTTATACTGTAAAACACGTCGTTATTTGTTTACCTTTTTCTTTCTAAAACAAAATATTTAATTAATGCAGCATCCATGGCACAATACTATTGTTTTCTATTAGGTAATTCACTATAGCATCATAGTGTATTCTTTTTTTGGTATTCAAATACCTAAGGATTAAATTCACATTCATAAGATTATTCAAAAGAAATTAATAATAAATCATAAATGAGTTCATTCAAATAAACTACGGAAACGTCACGTTGGACCAATTCACTAAACCTCCTCCATTGTCCTGTTTTGAACTAAAGGCGGGCCCACCAGCTGTCAGTCAACCGCTCATTCTGAATGGCTCCTCACAGCATTGTCCCCGTCACTGTTCCAGAAACACCTGCTCTGTTATCACCTCGTCCATCTCTACCACGTTTACCCACCTCACTGCTCACATATTACACCACATTCACCAACACACCGGGAACTATTGGCTAGGCCTGGACATTCGATGTGGTAAGCAGGGAAGCTAGAACAAGAAACAGACTCATTCTGTTTACAAGACAGACAGGTACACAGAGGTGGAGAGACAGGTATCCTTTAGCCTAGCCGACAGATGGCAGACAGATGGCAGACACAATAAACAACACAACCGGCCTGTGGAACTAAACATCCCCTGGCGTCTGTCAGATGTCACTCATCGTTCAGCCTGGGGCGTCATGTTAACCAGCTCAATAAGAACGGTAAAGGAGCATTTGAATTCAGACAGAAGTCTCTTACCTTTTTCTGTGCTGCTGTGTAGCTTGACGTGCTAGGCCCTCTCTAGTGTGACCCTAGCGGGCCCAGGTCCGCTGCCCTGCGCCCTGATTGGCTGCCGCAAACCTCTCTCTATTCGCTTTTGCTTTTCTTTTCTTTTTTTTGGTTGCAGCTACACCATCCAACCCCCCTCCCCACACACACACACACACACACCCCATGCCCCCCCAGGCAGGACCAGTTAACCCTCTGTCAGCAGCAGGCCCCCCTGCCCTCTCTAGTCTCACACACATACACCCTCACACACACACACACAACCACACACACAGAGACAGTCACACACAGACACTCTCACACACACACACACACACACACACACACACACACACACACACACACACACACACACACACACACACACTCACACACACACACACACACACACACACACACACACACACACACACACACACACACACACACACACACACACATACACACACACACACACACACACACACACACACACACACACACACACACACACACACACACACACACACACAAACAACCACACACACACACACACACACACACACACACACACACACACACACACACACACACACACACACACACACACACACACACACACACACACACACACACACACACACACAGGGAAGGATCACCATTCACACATTCATTTCGGTGCTATATACAGTGCAATATTCTGTATGTATCAATAGGTACAGTATATGGAAGGCAATACTATTACCATTTTAAGACACAGGAGGGTTCAAGGCACGCCGGTACTTAAATGCATTGGTGCAGGAGTTATTTTGAATCTTGGGGAGACACAGAATTCATTAATTAATTAATTTTATCATTATATCTACAGGCCTATTTAGGCTTACTTATCTTGAGAGATCACATGGTGGTGGTATGAGTGAAATATTAAATGGAATGGGGATCCAAGTACACTTTGAGCCTGAATAGCCATTTTCATTTATTCAGTTGTCATACACTTGTGAGCCGTCTCTGATATTCCATTACATGTGTCTTACTTGGCCCTGACATTTCCTGTTCTGCCATCCCTTCCTCTTGCATCTAGGAAATCAACAAATATTTATGAACATTTAAATGGATTCAACATTGAGGAAATTGACCCTAAGTTTAAATGAAGTATAAGCATTATCTTGCATATGAAGAAAATAAGTGTTGAAAAACAGTCAACGAAGGCTTACATTCTGAGAGACGTTCCACGTGTCACTCATTTACATCTCTTCTGCTGCCACTGAGATGAACCCTCATGACTCAGCTAACTCCAAGTTGACCCCTTAGAGCTGTAAACCTCTGTATACCTGATGCCCTCCACCCTGTCAGGAAATTACAGGGAGAGCTTTACAGCCACAAAGAAGGATGGAGCCCCCTTCATTGTTCCTCTCACTTTACTCATACTGATTTATGAGTTAAGGCTAGTCAAAGTCAAAGACTGCCTGCTTTATAAATGCATTCCACAATTGCATACAGTGGTATTGTTGCCAGTTGCTAAAATGTATGCAGTCTGAGTAGATTGTCATTATGCTCATCCATGTCACATCTTTATTTTCAATCATCTATGTGGTATAGGCTTTTGTTTTCTTGGAATATGCATGGTTACTTTTCTCAAGATTGTGTTTGTCACATATGTAAACAACCTCTAGCCAGTGATGGTTGACAGACAATTTCATCTCATAAGCACATATGGTTTATTATGTCTGTTTTATGAGAGCATATTAGCTGTCTTGCTTTTCCCCGATGTTGGAGCTAGCAAATCTATGCAAATTTCACTTTATCATAAGCTCAATTATTATTTTTCAACTTTTTCCAAACTAAAATGTCGATCAATCCGAGAAACCACAAAACAATCAGCCATTTCATGTGCTACAACATCCTCTAACAAATGATTTAAGTTGTGCGAATGCAATCTAAAAAAACATCTAGTTTTTTTAGATTGCCGCCCTAGAGACCATCATCTCACAAGTCAGTTCTCCAAATTACTCTCTGAAGATCCACACCAGGTTTTGCCACTTGCTAATTTGCAGCCATATATAAATATATATATATATATATACATTAAATGGGTGTATATATATATATATATATATATATATATATATATATATATATATATATATATATATATATATATATATACCTTTATATCTATGTCTTGCAGTGACAAAAACTTGGCTCTAGTAAAATTGTAATCTTTACAATTAAGGAATGCGTGAGTAAGAGATTACTTGGAGAGATATGATCAAACTTTGATATTATAAGCAGATTTACATGTTCACAATTTTGGGGAAAACCTCTAATTTTATTTGAACCAATCACAAGAGTGTGTTATGCCCCTAATTTCAGAATGTTTCTAAAGTGAAACCCATTGATAATCACATGAGCAGTCACATGATTACCGCTAGAATTCACACCAACGCCTGTTGGGTGAGTGAATCCTGCAACATCAGATACAGAATTCTTTTTGACCAATTTTACTCCTGCCTTATCTTTCCATCCCGAGGCCTGACACAAACAAATCACTAAACATTGGAAGCAATAACCTTGCAGGATTTAACATTACAAGAATCACACTCAAAGCTAAAGGAACCAAAGTTAAGCCCCTGACCCAACAAAAGCCGAACACACTTGCAGGCCTCTTCTGTCTGCTGCTGAGAACCAGGCCGTGCGCTGAGACGCTAGCCCGTTGCTATGGCAACCATGGTAATAATAATTTAAGATTTTACATTATTATACATTACTGAACGTTATACCACTAACTGTCTGTAGTGTCCACCCACACCAAAAACATTGCTATATATAATAGCGATACTAACTGGGTCTAAACCACTTGCCAGTCGGTGCTAAGAAAGAAAAGGAAAATTACCGTTGTTTGAGTGATGAATAAAATGATCTCCAATGAACAACTCAATGTGGGTGTGGTGTGTTTAACCTCCAACTAGATTGCATGGTTTGAACTTAGTTCCCCATTTGTCTGACCTTACAGTCATTAGCATTTGATAGAGAGACTTATGCAGTGTGTCTCTCACCCCATTAGTGGCAGCTTTCCCTCTCTGTTCCTCTCACTGATAGAAACATCCATCTTGTCAAGGGGGTTACACTGACACGACAGGTGTTTTCATTCTGGTCCTCGTATGAAAGACAGATGTCACGTCCTTTGATATCATCGACCGTCGTTTGTTTTGTTTCCCCCTCACTTCCAGATGATGGATGGATGGATGGATGGAGGGAGAGAGAGTGGGAGAGGAACAGGAAGAGGGCTGTGTGAGTGTGTCTGAACTCTGTGTGGGTGAAACACAACGCCTGGAGAAGTTGTCGAAGCGTTTTAAAACAGCAGTCACAGCGGCGTGATGCTAAATTAGATTCTCCCTCTCTGATTCCATTACAGCGCTTCTATTGAATTTACCCTCACTAACAAACCCAGACTCCCTACACATCTCTTTACATGTGTGTGCCTCGGTGCGTGCGTGTGTATGTGTGCGTGTGTGTGTGTCTGTCTGTGCAATTCTTGCCATATTCGCAGTGTGTGTTTGATTTTCGCCCTGACACACACCCGGCTGTGAAGCTGTAGACTTGTTGGGAGTTTGTGTATGTGTGTGAGTGTGTGTGTGTGTGTGCGTGTGTGTGTGTGTGTGTGGTTGTGTCTGTGTGTGTCTGTGTGTGTGTGGAGGGGGCTCCGTGGGGAGGCGTCTCCATTACCTGCTCAGAGAGGAGGTGCAAATTGGGTTAATCCACAGCTGGCTTGGACGTCTGATATAGGGAGCGGGCTGGGGGCTTGGAGCGGGCTGGGGGCTTGGGGCGGGGGGGGGGCTGGGTGCCGGGTAGGGCGAGGGTGGCTGCGGAGGTTTCAGCTGAGTGGAAAAGCTCTTCCACATGCGGCGGCCTGAGGAGCCTCAGGGCCCAGATGGCTTCAGTTGAGGAGGTGGCCTGGATGGAGCCCCGCTCTCGGCTCTCATTAACACACCGCACTAGCTAGCTCCTCTTCACGCCACCCGCATTACAATACTGGCATTATACGCCACCACTCACTCTAAAACACTGGCCTTTTAACCCTGATCAGTCCGTCTGCTAGTGTGAACCATTCACAACACTAGTGAACTTAAAAGCAGAACTGTCTGTCTTCTAGCATTAGAACACGTGCATTCACAACGCTAGTATTTGTATTGCTCTTTGGCAGCACTGCCTGACTGTGTGTCTTTCTGTCTGCCTGTCTACTTTTGTGAAGTTCTCTAGTATAGACATCACTACCATTTACTGCTCTTTAGCAGCACGGTCTGTATGTCTGTCTTCTTATGATTCTCTGTCCCTCTCGCTCTCTCTGTCTCTCTCTGTCTCTCTCTGTCTCTCTCTCTGTTTGTCATTTTTTTGTCTGTCTAGTTGTTAGCACCGCAGGGCGTAAAAATATCTGGTGTTATGAAACTGTCACTCACTTACTGCTCTGTCTGAGGAATACCCCCCCCCCCCCCCCCCCCCACACACACACATATTATTATTATTACTACGTCAAAGACAAATGTTTGCTTGCCATCATGTTTCCAATAATATACTGTATTTTAGAAATATATATTATAGAAATATACGTAGCAGCAGTGTATAAAATATGTATTATGGCTAGCATCTGGGGGTCCGATATATCTGGTGATCACATATCTGATACAACCCATCAAAGCGCTTGGAACCCCTCAGAGAGTCAGAAGGATGTAGGAGGTTCGAGTGAGAGGTCTCTGTAAGAGGGATGGATGTCAGGGAGTGTCTGATGAAGATACGATTCTTGTTGTTATATAGCTAGTTTGTTTTCTTCTGATTATAGATGATCGATTATCAACAGATTATATGGTTTCTTCCCTTGCAGATTATTATGGGCAAGTCTATGAATCTGCAATTGCAGACGCAATGTGATACAGACAATTTATGAAACAAGTGGTAATCATGACAATTTAATTTACAGTAAAGGTTTACTTTTGATTTATACATAGGCTACTATGAACTGTGAGACCGATCTGGAAGTCTTTAAATAGTCCTTTGAAGGCTGAGTCTTTCTGCGCCTTCTAACCTCTTTGGTGGGCAGCTAATGTCTGTTCTTAGGTCATTGCATGTTAATGTGTAGCTTACATGTTGATGTGTTCAGATGTGTTGGTGTG
>NC_044067.1:17239505-17247005 GCF_902167405.1 Gadus morhua | reverse complement strand
GCTTTGGGCTGTGTCTAGCCCGGTCTGCCCTGGGAGTGGGATGTGCTGGCTTGGGGAAGAGAGAGAAAGGGGGAGACCGAGATAGACACGGGGAATTGACGAGAGAGCGAGATGGGGTCAGAGAGAGAGAAAGAGGTTGAGAGAAACAGCGAGAGATAGGCAGTGTGGAGAGAGAGAGAGAGAGAGATTAGAGAGAAAGATAAAGAGGGAGACAGTATGTGCAGCACCAGGTTTTACCACCTGTCAGTTGTCCTTAGACACAGACTAGCCCATATGAAAGGATCAAGGGTTTGTGTGTTTGTGTGTCTGTGTGTGTGTGTGGGTGTGTTTGTTTGTGTGTGTATGCGCGCTTGTGTGTGCATGCTTGTGTGTGTGTGTGTTTGCATTTAATGCAACATGTGTGCATGCATATATATGTAAATAATGCGATCGTATATATGTGTTGTGGCATTGATGGCTCAAACATATGGCTGTGTGTGCGCACGCATATACACACATCTATGAGTGGATGAGTTTCCCTTCCAATGAGAATTTTATGGAAGTGTGAGTGTATGTGCATGCACGTGTGTGTGTGTGTGTGTGTGTGTGTGTGTGTGTGTGTGTGTATGTGTGTGTGTGTGTGTGTGTGGGGGGGTATGTATGTGTGTGTGTGTGTGTGTGTGTGTGTGTGTGTGTGTGTGTGTGTGTGTGTGCTGAGTTTGTGTGTGTGTGTGTGTGTGTGTGTGTGTGTGTGTGTGTGTGTGTGTGTGTGTGCGCAGGACCTGGTTTGGGTTAAAAGCAGAAGGCTCCACTACAAAGCGCAGGCAGCCGTGGTAACGAGGAGGAGAATATCATTTTTCTTTGGCTCCTGAGATCTGCCATTCTTACGTTTCAAAGCTTGGCTTCCTGGCACACGTCCCTCTCTGTGAGACCCTGCGTCTCTTGTGGAGGGAACCAGCGCTGACTTTCCTTTCCTTTCCCCGTCCATCCTCTTGTCCTCTATTCACTTCTCCTCTGCTCTCTCCTCTCCTCTTCTCTTTTCTTTCCTCTCCTCTCTTGTTCTTGTCTCTCTCCTCTCCTCCTCGTGTGTCCTCACTCCGCTTCTGTCCTTTCCTCTCATCCTCTCCACTCTTCTCCCATCATTCTTTCCTCTCCTCTCTTATTTTTTTCTGCTCTCCATCCCTCTGGTCTTTTCTTTTTTTGCTTTCTCTTCTTCACTTCCCTTCACTCCCCTCCTCTTGTCTCCTCTCCTGTCTCCTGTCTCCTGGAAGAAAAAGAGAGGATAATATGTCTCTGGTGTCGGCTGATAAGAGAAGCCTGATGTTGAGACATCTATTCCCTGCTGGCTCAGTGAAGATCTCCAACTAATGCCTGAACAAACCTCTGCTGTGAGGCTTTCTGCAGACCAAGTCGATTAATGACTCCTACTTTCACTCAAAAAACACACCAGCCTCACCAATATTGGTTGTTAAACTACCAGCTTTCCAATTGAAAACCAATCCAAATCCAAACTTGCCTGTAAGAATTACATTAACTTTAGCTTTGTCTGTGATATATCACTCACTGCTTCGTTAGTATTTTCTTTGTATTGTGAGTCCGCCCTGCCAGGAAAGTACAAAGCACGACCCAGATATATCAATTACGTTGTTACTAAATATTCAAGCTTCTTACCATTGATTAGTTAAAAACTTAAAACTATTGATTAACTGGAAACTGACAGTCTTTGCTGCCATGGAAATGTTCTAACCGTATTTGTTCTACCGATCAGCTGCTGTTAGGGGGACCATCGAGCAAGGCACTTGACTGGCAGTAAGCCCTAAGGCGGCAGCTCCCAGGTGTGAAACTGTAAAACTCGGTGGATTACAGCACAATGGAATTGAGGCCGTGCTGAAAGACCGCCAGTCAGAGGGTAACCTCACCTGGTGTGCAGTAATACTCAGACTTCAGGACAGAGGTGTGGAGACAGCTCCATTAACTTGTCCGCACATAGAAATCATAATCTCAAGGAAAAGAGGTGCATTTTATACTTCCAATAATTTTTCTCCATATTTTTTTCAGTCTAAATATGTCTGCAGTAACTAAGAAGCATTCAACCACCAGCAATGCATAATGTATATATTTGTATTATATTGTTCAAGCTGTTTAGTAAGAATAGCTTAGTGTAGGAGTGGTAAGGGTGTTCGAACCCCATCTGTTCTGGGTTCGGGCCCCGACGTCGACAGCCTACCACCTTGAGCAAGAGGCCCTGACCCCTTTCTGTTCCTGAATGACATGTATCTCAGTTCCCCGTAGGTTGCTTTGGACAGACGCGTCTGCTAAATGACCATAAAGTAATGGTTAATGGCTGAACTCACTGCAGGATGCTTTGGACAGAAGGGTCTGCTACATGACCGTACAGTCATTGTACTGAAGGAAGTACCGGAGCCTATAAAGGACTGTATAATTACCAAAGGGATGTAATCTGAATAAAGGAATCTATAAACAATTAATATAATAAACCTGTACGTATTTAGTTAAGAGTGAGAGGAGACCAAAGCTACGTTTAACAGTTTAATACAGACAATAAACTACCCTAGATATACACATTAA
Organism: Gadus morhua; assembly: GCF_902167405.1. Classification (NCBI taxonomy): domain Eukaryota; kingdom Metazoa; phylum Chordata; class Actinopteri; order Gadiformes; family Gadidae; genus Gadus; species Gadus morhua. The sequence goes on along the minus strand of NC_044067.1, from coordinate 17,244,437 downwards.
ACACATTGACATATAAACACTTCAATACACACTCACACTCTACCTCCCCAATGCTGTACCCTCCCTTTAACCCAATCACACAGCACGCACACACGCAGACAGTCCGACCTGAGGTCCCTCGGTGGGCCTAACGTATGTCCTCGTGCTCGTAGTGCGGCGCCGCTGGGTCGTTGGTGCACTTGGAGTGGGGGAGGGGAGAGGGGGTGAGTCGAAACTGCCGGATACAAAGGGGGGCGTTGGAGAGGGGGGACACCTCCCTTGGTGTTGGGGTGAAGATCGGCGGTGCTGCCTGGTAGGGGGCTTGAACCCGCCTCACGAACCTCGTCTGGATCGAGGGAGACCAGCCTCTTCCTGGGTCCCTCTGGCGACTAGGCCGCGAGCACGTGCTCCTGGATCGCTAGCTCTTCGCTTAGCCCTCCGCTAGCTCTTCTCCCCGAGAAACGCTAGCGGGCGGACGGACGGCAAACGCAGCTGGTGTCTACCGATACACCGTGCTGCCGACAGCACGAAACTCACGAATATCCTAATTCGTTATATTTCTCGACTTACGTCCGCACCGTGCGGTTTCCAACGGCCGGTTGTAATACGACGAACCCTTCCCTCGTGGCCGACTACGCGAGACTGAATTAATTAACTGCGCGAGTGACCGTATCCCCAGTGGACCAAATCACTCCGCGCAGATAGGTCTCATTACAAACTAATAACACCAAACTGACATAATAAAAGGGCAAACAAATAAATGAGTAATACAATACCCCATTAACATGAACTATAAGTATGAACTATAATTGTCCTTACATGCAATTAAAGGGACAACAATATGAAAATATGCAAACCTTCAGAACAGCCGCCCCCTGATTTACAGGAAGGAAATCAGTAATATTAAAATGAAGGTTGCTACATAAACTAATCAGGGGGGCTCAGGTCAGGGTGTGGGGGGAGCTCGATAAGACGAGCCACGGGTCGATGGTAGGTTCTTCGGCCTGTGTCCACTATCGCCGAGCGGACCCTTCCATCCTTCCCTTTGACGACAGTCTTCACCCGCCCCAGGAGCCAATGCGCTCTGGGTAACGCCGGATCTACAAGCATGACGGGAGTGCCAACTTCCAAGTTACTGCGCTCTCTGTGCTACTTGCGACGGCCTTGCATATTGGGAAGATATTCTGAAGTGTACCTCCTCCAGAACTGGTCAGCTACAGCCTGACTGTACTTCCAGGTACGATCACTGACGTCATCGGTTGAGGCATAGGCGGCGAGTGGGAGAGCTGTGTCTGGCCGCCCCATGAGGAGAGAGATGGGCGTGATGGGATCGAGGTCAGCCAGGTCGCTACTCGTGTATCCCAACGGCTTAGAGTTGAGGATGGCCTCCACTTCAACCAACACTGTGGCGAAGACCTCTGCTTTGGGGACCTGTCCTCCAAGGGCGAAGTTGAGAGCCGCTTTCACTGACCTGACTTCCCTCTCCCACACTCCTCCGAAATGAGGGGCGCTAGGTGGGTTGTACTGGAAGTCGACTTGGAGGGGGGCTAGTTCTTTCTTCAACTCCTCTGTCATGTCTCTGTAGTTCTTCTTCAGCTCAGCTTCCGTTGGCCGCCTTCCTCTCTTGGGTTTTCCAGCCGGGGCTGCGGTGGGTTCTTCGACCACCTCAGCGACAACAGCCAACTCCACAGGGGTCTCTTCCGCCTCCTCTTGCTGCTTGGCCTTTCTTCCCCGGGCTTTAGACGGAGCCTTCACCTTCTCAGGGGCCAAACTCTCCACCACTTGGGGCTCTTCGGAGGCCTCCTCCTCCTCAACAGACTCTTGCTTGGTCTTCTTTGATCTCCTTGATTTCTCAGGCAGCTGCTTCACAACAGCCTCTGGAAGGACCGGGATGTCTACCTCTGCCTCGGCTCCGAGGTAGTGGGTTCGGGTCTGGCTGGGCTTAGTACTCTTCAGGTTGATGGGGCCTTGGAGGGTCCAGCCCAGTGGAGTATCTAGGGCAACGGGACAGCCTCTCGGGCCCGGCAGGATGCGTCTTGGCAGGGTGAGCCTGGCGTAGTCCGACCCAAGCAGGATGGTCGGCACCACTTCCTCTTCTTGGTCGAGCTCCAACTCAGACAGATGGGGGTACTTAGCCTTGAGGGCCTTTATCGGGTATCTGTACTTAGAAAGGCTCAAATCAGCTGCCGTGAACACGTCACACAGAGGATGCACCTCTCCTGGTCGTCCCCGCGCCATGATCTCCAGGGACACTATCTCACCTGCGACCTTGGTGGGCTCTGGCCTGATGGTGAGGATGTTCATCTGGTGGGGTCGACCCTTGAGTCCCAGGGTGTTGGCTGCTTCCTTCAGCAGGAGGGTGCGTTCTGCGCCGTCGTCAATGATTGCGTAGGTCGACATCTCTTTACCATCATGGCGTAGGACGACCGGCACCATCTTGAGTAGCACCCGGGAGTTGTAACCATGCACTGGGCCTACGTAGTAGGTGCGACCCTCCTCTGTCTCAGCGGATGGGTCCTGGGTGGTCTCCCTGGTCTCTGGTTTATCCCTTCTGTCATTGAGATCATGGAGGACTGTGAGGTGCATCCTGCCGCACTCCTTAATGCGACAGGGCCTCTTTAGGGTGCATTGCTTGGCCATGTGCTCGCGGGCGCACCTCCAACACCGTTTGTTGTCCTTGATCCACTGCTTCCTCTCTTCGTGGTTCTTCTTCTCGAACTCAGGACAATGTTCGAGCCAGTGTGGCTCCGTGCAATATGGGCAAGGCGGTGGAGGTGTCCTATCGCCATTCTTAGGGCCGCCCCGTGCACCATGGGGGGCAGCCTTCTCTTCTGAGATGGTCGTCATCACCCGAACGGATCCTTCCCTCCTCCAGGAGGCTCGATCGGACCATTCATGGCTGCCACACTTCGACTCAGCTTTCTTTGGGAGGCGGATGTGCTTCACCTCCCCTCTTAGGAACTCTGACAGCTCCTCTAGGCTGGCCGCCGGCTGGTCGGGATACAGCTGGTCGTGACGCCGCCGGAATCTCTCCTCTCTGTGTCTGGGTAGCTTCCTTATGAAGCGCTCTACCGTGGAGCCTGTGTTCAGCTCTCTGGTTCCAGTCGGTCCCTGTAGTTTCAGCATCGTAACCAGGGAACGGATGCGGAGGGTGTAGTCATCGAGAGCTGCATCGCTTCTGATATCTGGCATCTCCCCGAGGGCTTCGACCTCGTCGAGGATGTGGTCCCATGGACATCCCCAGCGGCGATCCAGTTCCGCGATGCTATCAGTGAAGGGAGTGAGGGACTGGGCATGGGAGAAGCACAACCTCTTAGCTATCGGTAGCTTGCAGTGGAGATGTAGTGTGAGCCACTTCTGTTGTTCACTGTGGTATGCCTGCGGTTCTCCTAACAGGTAGTCCAGGCTCAGTCGCATCTCCCGATAGTTCTCCCTGCGGTCTTCGGTGAAGAAGGGAACAATGGAACCAGGCGGGTGGTTAGGGAGTGGGTCGTAAGGTCCCGTGTAATGGCGTACTGGTTTCGATGGTGAGGAGAGAGGGAGGGGGTGTGGGCTTTGCCGGTGACGGTCCAGCAGGGAGTCCAGTCGTTCATTGAGCTCTAGTTCCTCATCCACAGGTGTACTTTGGGGGCTCGGGCTCAGAACTTGAGGCGCCTCTCCATCCCTCCTGCTTGGATTATGGGGGCTAGCATTGGTGGGTGTTCGTGATATCGGGCCGGTGATAGTGCACTCTGGTTGGCGAGAGAGAGCTAGCTTAGCGAGTTCTAGGTTCTCTGTGGCCGCCCGTTGTAGTGCCTCTGCGGTAGCCTGGGCTTGACGCTCCCAACGCTCTTTGTCACCACGGGCTTCTTGTTGCAGGTGCTCTTCTCTGGCGAGAGCGTCCTGGCGCTGGTGCTCTTCTCTGGCGAGAGCGTCCTGGCGCTGGTGCTCCTCTCTGGCGAGAGCGTCCTGGCGCTGGTGCTCCTGGCTATCAACCAACTGCTGGATTAGCCTCTCGGAGAGTGCACTCCCAACGCTCGATCGTTCTGAGTAGCCGCTACGCTGACTACCTGTCCGGCTGCCGTGGACGCTGCCCCGCCGGCTACGGGATAGACGAGACCTCTGGTCACGGGGCCTGCCTTGGAGAGGGGGGTCGATGAAGAACTCACCCGGTTGGAAGGCCTGGGGGTCTGTCCTGTTCAGTGGGACCTCCGACTCGCCTTGGCTGTAGGTTTCTGATAGCGGCGGCTTGGCTGCTATCAGCCGCGGGCTCACTACTTTCACCGTCTCTTCTGAGGCTTTTAGTAGCGGGGAAGGGGGGTGTAAACTAGGTCGCGTGACCAACTCTGACTCTGGCGTGGCAGTAGCGTCCTCTACTGCCTGGGGTTGGTTGTCATCCATACTAGTGGGGCTATCAAGCTCTGGCGTGCCCAGGTGATAGTCATGTAGTTTCGCGGGTGGCCTGCGTTCTCTAACAGAACGTGGTGTAAGTGATTCTAGGGAGGGGGTGGGGGCAGGGCCTACATCTAGGGTGGGGCTTACGTCGTCTCCCTCACTCATTTGAGACATTATGCCTGATTACATACAAGATCCGGCTCGAAGGACCATTAAATGTACTGAAGGAAGTACCGGAGCCTATAAAGGACTGTATAATTACCAAAGGGATGTAATCTGAATAAAGGAATCTATAAACAATTAATATAATAAACCTGTACGTATTTAGTTAAGAGTGAGAGGAGACCAAAGCTACGTTTAACAGTTTAATACAGACAATAAACTACCCTAGATATACACATTAAACACATTGACATATAAACACTTCAATACACACTCACACTCTACCTCCCCAATGCTGTACCCTCCCTTTAACCCAATCACACAGCACGCACACACGCAGACAGTCCGACCTGAGGTCCCTCGGTGGGCCTAACGTATGTCCTCGTGCTCGTAGTGCGGCGCCGCTGGGTCGTTGGT
>NC_044067.1:17194505-17224505 GCF_902167405.1 Gadus morhua | reverse complement strand
GAGAGAGAGAGAGAGAGAGAGAGAGAGAGGAAACGGGGGGGGGGTGGGGGGGGCAGATTGTTGAGCCTACAGTCTGTTTTTACTCTGGTTTTGCCCCTACCCACTGTAATCCTACCTGTCCTGCCCAATTTATTATATTATATATTAATACATTTGCTCCGTGGTCATCCTAGACTGAGAGGAAACCATGTCTTGCTGTAGCCTACAGGTAGAGGTGCCTATGCATGCTCTTTGTTTTTCACGTGCACAAACAGTGCACGGTAATTATAGAGGGTAATGTCAGGGGATATCTGATTGCAGTTGCATACTTTTTTTTTTGCAAAATATATAATAAAATGTTCTGCTCATGTACACGTTTATAGCATTGATAACTTGGTTTTGCATTGTTAAACCAGCAAAATGAAAATTAACTTGACAATATATGTTTTACATATTAAATATGCTACATAAAAAAGGACTAGCAATGTAAGTACGCCTCAGCTCCTTCACCGCTACCATATTAATAATAACGAGGCTGTATAGATAAACGTGACAAAGGAAAATATAAGGGGCCCTTTATAAGGCAGAAAAAATGTCTACCCTTGTCTGCAAAGTTTGTATTTACAGTGGAATAATTGAAAGTGAATGCTATTATTTTATTACAGTAATATATTTTTTATTTTTTTTTAATCTATAGTCAAAACAATCTGACTATAGATTTTTTTTTTAATCTATAGTCAAAACAAAAGTAGCATCCATTGTTAATCTTGTCTCCTGCAACGTGGTAATTGTTCATTAACTTTTTACATTTTAAAAAAGGGTGAAACGACTGAGTTTTTACATTATTTATTGTGTATTGTTTATATAGTGAGTTTTTCTGTATTTATTTTCTACTTGTCCTTTTCGGTCTTTCCCAGCCACTGTAGTGCCTTAATGACGTCACTATTCAAGATGGCGCTGCCCGTCAGCAGGAATGCGAGTCTGTTCCTCAGATTCATTCAGAATCGGAAGTGTTCTTCTCCTAAACGACTGCTATGCTCTGCACCATGCAATGAGAATAAGGTAGATGAGACGATTTTGATTTTAAGGCCCAAATTGTGTAAATGTATCACAGTCCAGGGAAAGCATTTAAGGGTAGTGAGTGTCCGATAGTCATTGGCTTGCTGTAAGACTGTCGAAGCTGTGGGGCTGATTAAAATGATTGTGTGTGCAATCATTGGTTGGTTGATTCATCAATTATGTTGACATGGTGGAACAATGGATATAAAATACTATAGACGTATACATGAGGAGTCAACACTTTGTTTACATTAGAGGCTGTTTTTGTGGATGCTCTTGGTTTGCTTTCTATAACATTTATACTAGTCCACTACTTTTTTCTTTTAAATGTTACATTTACAATATAAATATATCTAGTGATAACCCGCTGATTTGTTCATAATGTCCGTTAAACATCTTTTAACTGAACAAATATTCCTAAAAAGTTTTCCTACAATAACAACAATAAAATAAAAAGGAAACGTTTCTATTGTCACTATTACTGTAACAATACATTACCCAGTGTTTTCCCCCGGAAAATGTCTTAGTCAAGGTGGTCAAGGAGTTGCGGGAGGGGTGGTCTCCGTTTCAATTCCATTATTCCATTCAAAAAGCCTCATGGCACGACCATTGTTGTAACAGTATTACTGATTCATTATTGATCTTTATTTTTACACCTGATGGAAGTATGTTTTCTTTCCCTACGAGAGTTTTCTACTTTGTTAATGCATAATAATTAAAAAATATTTATTATATATATATATTTTTTAAATGTACATTGGTCAATTTGGTAGTCAAGGCGGCCGGTCAATTTGGTAGTCAAGGCGACCGCCTTAACAACAGTACTGGGGGAAACACTGTCCATTTGCTTCTTCCCGTATTAATATCCTGTTCTTTTTTAAAGAGGCCACGTAAGCCATGCTCTCTGATTGGTGGTTCAGTGTTCAGAACAACTCTTAAGCTAATGGTTACCTTGACAACAGATGTCCCAGATACACTTTTGAATAACTAGCATATTACCTATGGGAAGGCCTTGTCTGTCTGTTTTTCTCAGTCGCTTTGGTACATTCCTCAGATCAGATTTGAAATTCTCAAAATTACCTGTTCAATCTTCACATCATTGTGTCACATCAAAAAAGCAGTTTCTCATTTCTGTGAACAAGTTGCAAATGCTTTGGTACATTCATGCAAATGACTATGTACAATTATTTGCTCCTTCAAACATTATCAATTGCTTATGTCATGTTGATCAAAATGTATTGTAATGGGTCTCTATTGAATAGTCTCAATAGCCCCAAAAACATTTTAGGCATTAGTTCATTGCATAAGTCTTTAAATGCAAAATGGTTGAACAAGTTGTCATAATATGTCAAGCATATTTCTATACATTTCCATTAGACATTTTTTCTAAATCTGTCCTGAACTGGTCCACTGCTACCCGGTGATCCTGACTTTCTCTAAAGAAGGGAAATGTGTGAAGTGTGACGAACGATCCACCAGTTAACTGAAATAGCTCAAAGGTGCATCTCATGAACCATGAACTGGCAAGTATATATATAGCTGGGACACACACAATACAATGTTACATTGTCTGACAAGGAAGGACTTGGACGGGGTCAACAGCCAGAGAGAAGAGAAAGAGGAGTGAGGCTGCGTGAATATGAGAATTTGTGGCCCAACAGACAGGAACGTCAGGAGGTGTAGGAAGACTGCCCTGTAATTCCTACAGAAATGCATGTACAGTTCACGCTAAGGAGATTGTCCTATGTTCACCTTTCTAGCAATGACATGGTCTGTCAACAAATTACAGTAATAACAGTCAAAGTGTAAATGTGAAAATTGTCTTCAAAACTTTAGCCTTAGTTGACATCAGAATATCCCTCCAGAGTACATTGTTATATTGACAACATAACTAAGCAATTTGACAGTCTTATCTGTACACAATGACACAAGGACTTGTCATTCTGATGGCACTGACATGTTCATTGACACAGATATTTCATTTGAGAGATTAACCAAGGATTTTGAGCAAGAGACTGGCTTTTGCAGGTAATCCATGGCAGTGTTTCCCACAGAAATTTTGGAGACTATGGGGGGGGGCAGGCATTCAACCGGACATGCGCGGTGGTTTGCCTACTAATAGTAAACTAACATTAACAAAGAACTAATTCCTTGGTATTGATTATGGACTTTGTATTTGTTGAGTTGTGGTGCACTATTGTTGCATCTCACGTTGCATTCAGATGAAATAATAAATGATGGAATTATCTTTAGCCGTTCTTGGCGTATATTTCTGCAGATATACATTCTACAAAACAGATGGCCAATCTCCTTTTTTCACTGTACGCCTATTTAAACACTGGCGTGGCCTAAATGTCACCTTCTCAATCGTTTCATAGGCTATGCATTTGTATAAACCCCCCGTTTACACAATGGGAAAACACATGTTTTCATACGTTTTGCCCTTTCATTTAGGCTACACGAAAACTGAGTTTTTATCATGGGAAACGATCATTTATAAAAACTCAGAAACTCAGTTTTTATGTTTGCGTGTGCACTAGGTCAAACGGAGTTCTATGTTCTCAAACAGTATGCATCTAAAAATGCATCACCTCTGTGAGCATCGTATGTTTACAGTTAGTTAACTTACTGATCATGGATGCTGTTAAGGTAGTGCTCATACGTTAATGCAAAATTCCGAATGTCGCACTCTATTTTTTAGACAACTCAAGACCCTCTGCAACGTAAGCACACGCACGCTAAACTGATTGGCTTTCATCACGATTCGCCAGACTCTCATTTAAATAAAGTTCAAGGATTGCCAACTTGGATTCGGCTGCAGAAGGCTATTCGGCACAGTCGCAGGCAGACAGCCGAACTTCGTGCTCTCATGCAATCCCAATGAGAGCGACACGAACTTCGCCTGAGCAAAAAAAAAACAACAACTTCATGTGCACGCAGAGACTATGGCGGCCGAAATTAGACTATGGCGGGGCGCCATAGTCTTGTCAATGTGTGGGAAACACTGCATGGTGTTTGGCTATTTGCACGAATTGTTTTGAGAAATGCATTTACTGTTTAGCAAATGTTGAGGATGTTTCGAGAAATGTACAAAAGCGACTGAGAAAACTGTAAATCTCTCTGGCCCCCGCCCACTCTGGGTGATGGATGAGCTGTGGGGTGCACGAGGATTGTGTGTGCACACACCACCGTGCACGGCTGTCTGTGTTTTGTTTAGGTCTGGAATAGTGTGTGTCTGTGTGCGTGTGTGGAGGCTGTGTGTGTATACGTGGAGGCTTCATTACCTGTAATAATATCCAAAATTAAGTGTTACTTTTCATTTGTTTTCAAACCTTTCTAAAAAGTTCACCGCCAGCTGTAATGCACGTCACCACAGGTGTGTGTGTGTGTCGGTGTGTGTGTGTGTGTTTGCGTACATGTGTGAAACCTTGTCAAACCCCAATGACGTTAATAATGATAACTTAATGTTTTCTATGCGCCTTTCAATACGCATAGAAAAAGTAACGTGTCCTTTAAACCAAAACTCTCTGTCTCTCTCTCAGTCTCGCGCTCCCCTCCTCTCTGCCTGCTTCGCATGCCCGTGGTCTTCTTAATGGCTGATATCAGTCATCTCAGCCCTGCATTCCAGGATACAGGAAGTGGTGGCTAATTTTCCTCTGTGTTCTCCCCGGCCTTGTGTCGGATGTCCGTTAAAACCATTACATCTTTCTCTTTTGGGAGTGAGCTGGAAGTGCGTGTGTGTACGTGTGTGTGTGTGTGTGTGTGTGTGTGACTGTGTTTGTGTGTGTCGTCCACAAATTCTCTCCAGCTCCTTCTGGGCAGTGGTTGGCACAGCAGTCCTCACCCCTTGTTGCTTCCATGCCTCACTTTGACGCCTAACCTGCTGTCAGACATGTTCTGATCCCTTATATAATGTGTTTGTTTGCCTTAAGCTAATTAACATAGTTACGGGGGACGTGTGCATAGGTACGTACTACATAGGTACGTATGTAGCTATGCATGTAGAAGTCCAACTCACGTCTGGGAACTCCAGTGCAGTGTGGAGATTCATATTTAATTGGAAGCTAACTGCCATTGTAAAGTACCAGATACATTATATTACTTTGGGTTTAAAGAAACTTGGTAGTATACATAGTATCACTGCATTACTTTTACCAAAACAAAGGAATTGACCATCAAACTACAACAATTATCAAAATTGAATTAGTAAAGCCTTATCTATTAATTCATAACAGCTAAAAGCTGTATATTACTGTAACGCGTCCCCCTCAACACTGTAACTACAACACAGCTCACCTCCAAGTACCTTCACAGCGGTTTCAAGGATTTTAATTAAAGCGAGCCGCTGGTTGGCGTTGATCTGGTGGTCGGCAGGAGCTGAGGAAATGATCTCCTTCTTCGGGGAGAGTGTTTCTCGCGGGCTCCTCAGCCCGCAAGTTACGGTAATTACAGATTGATACATTTATGAAGTGTGAGCTGGTTATTTCTGCTGTGAGGGGACTTTAATGTGTTTTTTTCAGGGGCGTATTGCTTTAACCATTAATATATTATATTCATGCGTTTCCCGTCTGTGAGGTGGGGAGAAAAACATCACCTCAACACAGAATAAGAGCAGCGGGTCTGACTTCATATAAATATATGAATGTATGTATTGTATATTATACGTACTGCGGACGTTGAGGGATGAGGAGGAATCGGTTTTGGCGTGAATGTGTTTACACTGTAGTCACATTAATATTAGGCTACATGGAGGTATTCTTCTTCACCTCTCCACGTGCACGGGGTCTGGCGTGCACGTGGGGTCATGGGGAACCAATCACGACGGCCCGGTTCTCTGCAGAACAGTGTGATGTCTGCTGTACCAACGTTTATGTATTTTTAAAACACCACTTGTGTAAATTGAAAGTTTTCCCATCTGGGGGAACCTGTCAAGTCGACTGTCGAGGATTTAATTTTCCCCCTCCCAAAGATGCATGACCAGCAGGGCATGTTTGTAGAAAGTGTGATCCATACATTCTCCATGTTTTCTGTGTGTGTAAACGCAGCCCTGGTCACGGTAAAGACTTGCGTTGGCATTATGTGTTGACTTTCCACGAGGGCCCAGCACGCGCTGCTCTGAGCCGGGGGGGGACGGACCCCCACTGCCGTCAGGCCCCGGGGCCCAGCCGCCGCACCCGGTTATTTTTGGAGGGCCGTCGGGCTGGGCCCTGCACTGGGGGAGCACTGGTTCTGAAGGGCCTCTAGTGCCATTAATCAGCTGTGGGCCCCCGTGGCGCACGCCGGGCCCTGGGCCCCTGCTCTGCCACACTGCAGCGCTCTGTTCCGCTCTCTCTCCTCGCGACGCACCACGGGGCGCTCGGAGGAACCTCATCAATCTCAACTGTCCAACACGTCAGCCACAGATTTAATCAAACGCTCCCCCGACCCCTGCACCCCCCACCCCGACACACCGCTCTGGGAGAAGAAAATAAATGAAGAAGAAGAAGAAGAATAAGAGAAAGTCTTGCCCAACGCTTCTGGGCTCCATCCTCTCTACCGTACCCCACATCCCTCCATATTTCTTTTCTCTTTGCTTTTCTTTTCTCCCTCTTCTAACATCCATCACTCCTGCTCATGTGTGTGATTGCACGTGTGTGTGATTTGTGTGTGTGTGTGTGTGCTTTCTTTTCGGCAGTCATTCACACTTTGTCTCAAGCTGTGTGTATTCTGATAGGGCCTAGACAAACACACGCACACGGCGCTCTCTGGTTCTTTGTGGAGCCTGGATGCTGTTGAACCTGTTAGCTCCGTTAGCCCCGTAAGCTCTGTTAGCCCTTAAAGCCATGTTTGCCCTGATCAGTGAAAGGAGCTCTGTCGCTGGGACCACTAACTGGTCCCAGGTCGGGGGAGGAGGAGGAGGTGGGCTATGTTCTGAGGAGAGTCTCCGCGTTCTGGTTCTGATGATGGCGGAGCTCTCTGGGGAGACCTAGTCAGGAGCCAGACACTGAGCCCAGTGTGTAGAGCCTGGCGGGGGGTTAAGGAGGGAGAGAACCCCCTGGGCCGGGCGGACGGAACCAGGGTAACGGGGACCGTCCTTAATCCCGAGGCCCACCGCTGGGCTTCCAAGGACGGGCTCAACCCCGACCAGCGGCACCCCTTCCTCCCCGACGACCCTTGACCCTCTGCGACGGGGGCTAATGAGCCGAGCGGCCGGCGGCCCCTGAATGGGTGAGGAGTAGTGTTGAGATGGACCCAGCGAGGAGCCCCGGCGGTACTCCGGGCCCCTTGTGGTCCCTACCAGCCCCTCCTCGGTGAGAGGGATGTCAGTGGGCCGCTCTGCCCCCCCCCCCCCCCCTCCCCCCTGGGGTCAGATATGATCTATGAGGCCGGGGAAGCGGTCCAGAAACCGCCTGGAGAAGAGAAATGTGCTGTTTCACAAGTCGTAGCCCAACCAAAACCATGAGGAAGATGATTAATGAGGCCGAGGCTGGCGGGAGGACGGACACCCAGACGCACCGGGGAGAAGACCGGGACCCCCGTGTCTCCGCTCTTTACCCACGATGCTTAGCGCCGAGTTACGATGTGGACGTTCCCTCGAGTGACAGCTCGTGATGACGAGAGAAATATGGATCTTGGATTTTGATTGACCTGTCCTCAGGATGGAGGGACGGGCAGGAAGTCTAGTCAGGGTGGAAAGGGGAGGGGGAACAAGTTGTAGTTTGGATCTTGGCTGGGATTTTGGGGTTTTAGTGGAAACTTGCCTTTGAGTCCAAGAGAAGAACGTTTAGCGTGACTTGTTTCCCTGGCGACCATTGTTTTCCCTTCGGAGACCAGACCGCTGCAATGTGAGGCTGTTGGATTCAGCGCGGTGGCTTAATGTAGGAAAATGTCTGGTGGATGTAAACCTCATTATTACAGTTGTGTTTCTTTTTTTTATGGCCAGTTGGCTGGAATAACGGATAATGTGTTCAGACAAATAAAATATCCACTCAAAAGAAGATTTTAAATGAGAATTGATGACATATCCCAGGGAAGGTAATTCACTGAGCAGTCTATTGTGCGCTTTCACTTCATAATGTACTTGATGATAGTAACATGGGTTGTAGAGAGAGAGAGTTATAGAGCAGTCAAACTGCAGCACTGGGTTGGATGTGGTGTCGTTGAATTGCTGTGCCAATCTCTCCCATCCACTAATACGAGCTGTCACGACACGCACACACAAGCACAAAAACACAAACGTACACGTGCAGACACGGGAACACACATTCCCGGAAAGGGTCGACTGGTATGAAAACACGGCCTCTGAGTGTGTGTAACCTTGTAGCGCTGGGTGTTAATGTCACACACACATGGGGCGTAATGCGTCCGCCATGTGGCCAGACGTGGATGCAGACGGCTTTCTGCACCTCGCTGGGCTACGGCGGCGTTGCAACTGTCGAGAGTAAAACACAAGCGAGAACACCCAGCGTTCCTGCCTCGCTGCCCCGGTGCATGTCATCAGCCAGCGTCCGGGTGCGGGACGAGGGAAGGTAGGGGAGGGATGGTGATGGAGAGATGACACGAGGTGTATGCGTGGTGCACCCGGAGCAGTGAGCCGTCACTGGTTAACGACTCGATCTATCGTAGCCAGGAAAGGCCAACGGGTGTTTGACTCCCAGCTGAAAGGTTCTGGGTTCGACAGGTCTACCTGTACGCATCCTTGAGGGAGATGCCCCCCCCAAACCCTACTTGCTCCTTAATGACATGTATAGAAATACAATCGCTTACCCAATGCTCGTCCTACCTACAATAGAATATGCATCGTCCAGCAGCCGGTCACTTCAATGGTGCCTGTAACACCCTTAAAATATCTAGACAAAGCTCTAAAGGGGAAATTTAAAGACGTCGTCAAAGTCAAATTTATTTATCCTACCTGGGGCGATTAGGATGCAGCAAGGTATTAACAAACACACCATCAATAGGACACCGACTAAGATAAGTTAGTGATGGAAACACCAGTACATAAAAAAGACACAAGATACAGTGCAAATCGCTACATAGGGAGGCGAAGATAAGCAGTCGTGATGCACTGTTCGTTAACTGCAGTCCACCCATGCCCATGGGATTGGTAATCGTTTTGCCCTTAAGATGCTTTAGCCCACGAGCTTTTTAATTCAAACATATGGAGGTATTAGCCAAATTAGCTCAAGTAGCTTTACGAATGCCGACTATTAATTTGTGTCTCAATGACCTCTCTTCTGAAACATAAATGCCTCATTCAGCATTTCCCCGGTCAGAAGCAGAACATAGACCACTGCTACAGCCATACCCTGTTATTCCGGCAGCTAGTTAGCCCAGTGGCTAGTTAACGTCGGCGCTGACTCTTTCTTTGAAGGCCGATTGGTTCAAATGACACCATTAGCATGTCTGCGTGGTAATGACCTGTCCCTTGGGTGGGGGCCGGGTGGGGGGGTTGGGGTCAGGGGGCGCTGGGGGGGAACATGAGTTTGTGGTGTCAGCTCTGGGTGAGAACACACATTATCCAGAGCCCAAATGAGTCCTGACACCTCTTTAGAGGCCCTCGGCAGCAACGACTCCCTCCACTGCAATTACCCCCTTAGTAACGACACCATACCGGCTTCCTGTCTGTCCGCTCTCTCTACTTCTCTACGCCTCTCGTTTTCACCTTGTTTACCTTTTTTCTTCCACCTCTCTCTAAAAATACTATCTAATTTCTTTCTCTCTCACTTTACCTCTCTCCCTTTACCCCGCTCTACATGTTTATCTCTCTCTCTTAACCTCTGCTCTAGGTCTGCCTAATTATCTCTCTTAATCTCTGGTTTACTTATTTCTTTGTCGCTCTTTCCCTCTCTGCTCTACCTCTACATATTTCTTTCTGTTTGTCTCTGTTTTGTTAGCCCATTCGCTCTCTTCGCCCTTCTTCATATCTCTCTTTTGCCCCTCTCTAACTCTGGCGCTCCCAGAATGCTGTGCGGTGCCGGGCCTCATGTCCAATCAAACGTGAAGCTGGGTGGGTGTGCTGTCAGGCCCTCTCTCAGCGGTACACGGACCACTATATCCTCAGGAAGTCTCGGTCTGGTCTCATCGGTTGTGAAGGCTTTTTCGTGTGGACTAGGGAACACAAATCCCCCCCCCCCAGGCAGTGGTAGGGGGGTTTATTAGAAAATATTTGCAATTGAAATCTCCCCAGCGTGTTGTGTTGGAGTCTTGACCTGGTTTTAAAGGTTTTCGTATCAGGAAACCGACAAGGAGAACCATGCCGGCTTTCACTCCATGTTACACGCCGTTGTCTAATGTTTCCCAACGCGTTGCCATGTCAATACCGTTTTTCCACTAGTGAGCTATGCTACGATACACGATGTTCCACGCTAGAGTTCCATTACAAGGTACTGCATTTGATCCCCGGCATCCCCAGCCTACCTAGGGGGCCTGCCTTGACATCGCCTTCCTGCTTCCTCTTTACCAGCACTCCTTCGCGGGATCCTGTGGGCAGTCCACAGACGACCGGTCAGACCCGAGCAGAACCCAGTGTTGTGGTCTGATCCAGTTCACATCTGGTCTGATCCAGTTCTCTCCCTGCGTGCCTGGGGAAACCGGATCACCGTGGCCTGACCCAGCGCACAAGAGAGAACCACAATATTGACCCAGGCACTCAGATGTGAGGAGGGTGGAGTCCTGCCTCCAGCTGTGGGAGTTCTGACCCAGTCAAATATCACAAGTGCTGAGCCAGTAAAACACCGATCTTGTTAGTGCTGTTGCTGATATGGCAGGTATCCTGGAGTCCAGACCCCCCCCTCGCTCTCTCTCTCTTTGCCTGCCACTTCCTCGTGTTCCTGGTTTCTCTGGCCCAGACACAGGCCTTGTGTTCAGGCTGATTGTTTAAGTGGTTCCTGGGGGGATCTAGCTGTGTTGTGGAAGGGTACAATAACAGCTCGCTCTCGCTCTGTCTCTGTCCCTCTCTATGTCTCTGTGTCTCTGTCTCTGTCTCCCTGTCTCTCCCTGCAGGTGGATCCTCCAGCAGGGGGCCGGGTGTTCTCTGGGATCCAGCCCACCGGCGTGCCACACCTGGGGAACTACCTGGGGGCCCTTGAGACCTGGGTGTCCCTGCAGGACCGCTACCCCTCAGTGCTGTACAGCATCGTGGACCTGCACTCCATCACCCAGCCCCAGGACCCGGCCCAGCTCCGCCTCAACATCCTGGACATGGCCGCCTGCCTGCTGGCCTGTGGCATCGACCCCCAGAGATCCATCCTGTTCCAGCAGTCCCAGGTGGGCAGAGGAGGGGAATGGAGGGATTGAGGGGTGGTGGAGGGATGGACAGAAGAGGGAGGCATGGAGGGAGGCAGGGAGGGAGGGAGGGATGGGTGCATGGATGTGTTGGATCTGAGGTATGGATGTAAGCTGAGGTATTGATGTGTTGGTGCTGAGGTATGGATGTGTTGGTGCTGAGGTATGGATGTGTTGGTGCTGAGGTATGGATGTTTTGGAGCTGAGGTATGGATGCGTTGGAGCCGCATATAATTTGATTTTTATATAGGGTTAAAGATAACCTAGATATCAGTCAACCCTTTTATTTTTTTATAGTCTATGTGTCACACAGACACATAGACAGACTCACAGACCAACACAACTGCTCTTGAGAGACTTACCTATAGTTTACATGTAGAAGACCGACAGGACTGCACCAGTGAGGGGGGGTGGGTTTAACCTGAAGCTGCAATATTAGGTAAAATGTCCTGCTATAAAATCAGTAATCAACATGATCGCTACTAATCCATGGACTACCTTGGATGGATGTTTCTATTAAACCTTGTGGTGTGTGCGCGTGTTCGTCTCTCTGCACGTTTGGATGTGTAGTGATGAAAACACCTTTTGGTTTGTCTCCAAGCATGTCATCAGGACAGTCGCCGCCTTCAGCGGTCTTCTCGGGTGTTTGTTTTCTCGCCAGCAGCTCTGCGGTGTTGACCAGACCCCCGCGCTGAGTCACAACTATCCACGCTTTTTTTCCCCTAAGTTTTCTGGCACTCCGTCGACACTAATCCCACTTTTTCCACCCCTGACCGCGGATTGATTTGAGAACCCTCTCCAAAGTGGATGAATATAAAAAACACCAGCATTGCGTTGCCGTTCGGAAGAACAAAGCTTAGGTTTCTTCAAATGATGACGTAAAATGGGGAAGGCGTGAATTACAATTATGTTTTCACTGTTCCAGATTGGATGGACAGCACACGTGTGTTTTAGTGCGGACTGAAAACACACACGCACGCACACAAGCACTCTCACACACATATAGGCGCACACGCACACACAAAGACACACACAGGCACACACACACACACATTTACATACATAGGCATACGCCTATGCACACATACCTTTATAAAGGTAGGCACACACGCGCACACACACATGTATGTTTCAGTGGTTTGCGTTGGCAGTGTGAGGACCTCCTAGCGTCCCCACCAGGTAAGGATAAATATGTCAGCGGACCAAAGAAAACAGCCTGCAGTTTGAACGTGAAGCGCTGGTCTGTGCTCGTCAGTCTGCGTGTGTCCCATCAACAGAACACGCACATGCATGCCTGTGGAAATGTGGGTTTGGGAAGGTGTGTGTCTTCAATCTATGGTTGCGTGTGCGCGCACATAAGGTAAGTAGATGAACTGCTAACAAGCACACACTGTCTGTGTGTGTGTGTCTGTGTGTGTGTGTGTGTGTGTGTGTGTGTGTGTGTGTGTGTGTGTGTGTGTGTGTGTGTGTGTGTGTGTGTGTGTGTGTGTGTGTGTGTGTGTGTGTGTGTGTACGTTTTTATCCGCGCACATCTTGACATCTCTGTGTTGGAAATGTGAAGGTTCTGGACGTGCAGAACCAGATGTTCTGCAGCGGTTTTATAGGGACTACTTGGCTCAATACTCACAAGCCTGAGAGAATCCAAACGACGCTAAACGCACCCAACAGGACCGGCCTTTTCACGGCTTTCTGACTTTGATGTGACAGAATGTAACAGATTGTGAGCCACAAGAGTATATCAGCTTGATCCATATTCTGCTCTGCAGCGTCGGTGTGAGGCTCTCTGCTCACCTATAACAAAATGTGTTGATTTGTTTCGGCTAGCATTGGCAATAGCCCTCTCTGCCAAACCTAACAGTAAATTCAATGTATTCACGTGAGCATTGGTGTCTGCATTATAAGTGAGTTAAACTACAGCATCCTCCTGGCCTAGTGTCTGCTCAACAAATCTCTCTCTCACATCTGCCCATCCTCTCTCTTTGTTTCTCTCACGGCCTGCTTTCATGTCTGCTTTAGCTGATGGTTACATCATCCTCTTCCCAGAATGCTTTCAAAGTGGCGAGAGCGTTGTATCGCCAGCACTCATAAACGACTGAAGATTTTTAATGGTAGAGACGTTTTTTAGGGGGGAATGGAATTTGAATAGTCCACTGGCGTCTCTCACTGACAGTCTCTTTTACACACACACACACACACACACACACACACACACACACACACACACACACACACACACACACACACACACACACACACACACACACACACACACACACACACACACACACACACACACACACACACAGCTGCTCGTAGGAGACTCACCTATAGGTTTACCTGTAGCAGACTGCCCTTCAGCTGCGTGTTAGAGCAGCAGTACCCACCACTGCCACTGTGGGGCGCTGGGATGTCATTTCTACTCAAGAAGGAGAGGAAATATCTGCCCTCCAGGCTTGTTATTTGAAACCCTGATAAACTGGTTCTTTCAGTGTTCATTTTATGTTTTTGATATAAGGTGTTATTACTGGTTTGAAGACCCTAATGTAGTCCATCATGTGTGTGGGTGTGCTTGTGTTAGGTATCGGAGCATGCTGAGCTGTCCTGGATCCTCTCCTGCCTCACCACTATGCCCCGCCTGAGACACCTCCCCCAGTGGAAGGTAAAGAAGAACTCCTCTTATCTCCTTCTCCTTCTCTCCCTTATTCCCCTCCCTCTTGCTCCTCAGCCCCTTCTTACTCCATCTCCCTCTATCACTTCCTCCTCCTCCTCCCCTACCACTTTCAGTCAGTAGTGTTATTATTCTGCTATATGCTTGATCAGTCAGATCCGCCTTGAGCCACTTGGAGGTGTTCGATCCAGTAGACCAGCTGCTCTTGATAATGACAACATGTTGTTTTAACACAGCTAGCGCCCTCATTATATTTATTCAACCGAAAGACTCGGGAGACAATCCATGTCCGGTTAGGACATGGATTGTGTCCTAGATTAAATAAAATTATTGCTGTTTATATGTTCATTTGTTTGTTTCTTCCAAAAAATATTAAAGCTCTATAAACACTCATCACATCATTAAACATTTGAAACCAAAATAACCTTAATAAAACATCAACAAAGGCGTGTTACATACTGCTGTCCCATATTCAGAAATGCATATCACTACATAACTATACATATATTGTAATACAACATTGATCTTGCTCCCTCATTTATATTCAAAGGTAATGTATTACCATGGGCAATGTACATTCATTACTAAAGCATGTGAAAAGTAAAGATGGAAAATTAATACAATAATATGAAATAAATAAAATAGTCAAAAATACTATACAATCTTAACTCTGTCTGTCTGTCTGCCTCTCTCTCTGCCTCTCTCTCTGTCTCTGCCTTTCTCTCTGTCTCTTCCTCTCTCTCTTTCTGTTTCTGCCTCTCTCTCTGCCTCTCTCTCTCTCTCTCTCTCTGCCTCACTCTCTCTCTCGCTGTTGATCTCGTGGTCGTCCTACCGCCCTCCCTCCTCTTCCTCAGATGAAGAGTAAACAGAAGGGGGAGGGCAGTGTGGGTCTGTTCACCTACCCTGTGCTGCAGGCTGCTGATATCCTGCTCTACAGGTGAGTTCTGCATGTGTACATGTAGCTCTGTCCTACTCATTGTTGTAACCCATCCACCATCTGCGTGTGATAGCAGTGTATGGATGTGACCTCATGTACACGACTCATGAGGCATTGTATAATCAGATAATTATCAGATAAATAAAGCATTTTTGTCAGTGAGTATCTTGTTTATAATAATTGTATTGAAACAAAAAATGTGTTTGTGTGTGTGTTTGTGCATGTGTTCATATACAGGTCCACCCACGTCCCGGTGGGAGAGGACCAGGTTCAGCACCTGGAGCTGGCTCAAGACGTGGCCCGCATCTTCAACAACCGCTACGGGGACCTGTTCCCCGAGCCACGCCCCCTACTCAGTAATATATACACACCTGTTCCCTGAGCCCCGCCCCCCTACTCAGTAATATATACACACCTGTTCCCCAAGCCAAGCCCCCTACTGAGTAACATAGAGCCCTTGGGACCTATGAGATCGAAAAAATATGAATGGGTTTCTGTATTTATTTATTTTTTTAAGGTTTTATCCTTTTTATTGTAGAGTAAGATAGACAGGAAGGTATAGAAGAGAGAGGGAAAGAGATACAGCAAAGGACCGCGTCAGGAATCAAACCCAGGTCACTGCGGTAAGGACTAAGCCTTTAATGGTACGCGCTCTACCCGCTGAGCCACCGGGGCGCCCCATGAATGGGTTTCAATGGAGAGAAAGTAATTATTTTTCGGTCCCAGTCTTTATATGCCCTGGATTACACATATGTTGCTTGTGGATTTAAATGATAATTTTTGATGCAAAGAAAACTAAACATTTTCGTGAAGAAGTTTGATAATGTTAGGTTTTTTTCCAAGGGGAGGATTAAAGCATCAAAAGAGGTCCACAATAATTGGTCACATGTGTAATCCGGGGCACATAAAGACTGGGACCAGAAGATAATTACTTTCTCTCCATTGATACCCATTCATATTTTTCGATCTCATAGGTCCCATGGGCTCTACTGGAAGGGGCTTGACTTCGGCACTCTATAATCACACCTGTTTCCTGAGCCACTCCCCTACTGAGTAATATATGCACACCTGTTCCCCCGATCCACTCTCCTACTGAGCAATATAAACAAATATATTAAATATATAAAAAAAAAAAAACATGTAAGTACGGAACAGATTTTACAATTCAAAAATATTATTTGAAAGTTAATAAATATTTGATCAATATATATTCTTTATGCTGCAGCATCTCAAACCTCTCTTGGAATCTCCTGAATGAATTTATTTCCAGGAACAAAATGTAATATTTCTCACTTGGAAAATTATATACTTGAGTATGGTGGCCCCAATAGCAAACACGGCACACGCATTAAACACATAAAAAGTTAGTTGACTCTTCACTGTTAAGCTATTTTAGCTCTAGTTGTTACCTGGGTCACCGAGCAACCTGGCGCACGCACACGCACACACACACACACACACACACACACACACACACACACACACACACACACACACACACACACACACACACACACACACACACACACACAACATGTTGCCCAATGTATTCCCGTACTGTTGTACGGACGCAACACATGCACGCTAACATGCAGACATGTATTGATCTCAAAATTAGCATCTCTTTGGTGTCTGCCTGTTTATATTTCTGAACAGTCGCCCACACACACGAACACACACACACATGGCCACCATGTTCCCCTGCTATATGAGGACCTGTGGAGGCGCTGTGATTGTGTGTGATTCTCGGTCTCTTGGAGGAATGAAACGCAGCCTCTCATGCGTGGCCACAGCCCTGATTACAGAACTCTCCGGTCCTCACGTTTCCCAGCGATACGGCCATAATGGATATGGAAGGGATGTCTTCACGACGTCTGAAAACACAGCTCTGTGTGTGTGTGTGATGTCTTGAATGTGGATGTGTGTTAGTTGGTGTGTCCAAAAGAGTGTGTCTGTGTGTGTGTTTGCACATCCTTTTTCTCTGAACTCCTATCAAACCTTTTCTCCAAAACGTTCTCGATATGAACCGGTACCCAGAACCGAGAGCGTGGTGGGGAAAGGCATGCTGGGTAACCAACCACAACCTGCTTCCTGTCCCCGCAGGCGCCACGCGTAAGGTCAAGTCCCTCCGAGACCCCACGGCCAAGATGTCCAAGTCGGACCCCCATGCGATGGCCACCATCCACCTCAGTGACTCGCCCGACGACATCATGGTAAAGATCCGCCGTGCCGTCACAGACTTCACCTCCGAGGTGACCTATGACCCTGCCGCGCGCCCCGGGGTCTCCAACCTGGTGAGCCTGCACGCGGCGGTCGCCATGGTGACGGTGGAGGAGGCGCTGGCCCAGGCCCGGGGTCTGGACACGGGGGCCTACAAGCTGCTCGTGGCTGACGCCGTGGTGACGCGGCTCCGCCCAATCAGGGAGGAGATGGAGCGGCTGCGGGCCGACAGGGGTCACCTCGAGGTGGTGCTGGCCAAGGGGTCGCAGAGGGCCCGGGAGCTTGCGGCCCCCGTCCTCATGGAGGTCCGGCGAAGGGTGGGCTTCTCCTGAGTGCTGAAACTCAGTGCCCCAGTTGTGTTTAGCAAGGTGTAGGGGTGTGTGTCTGTCTGTGTGTGTGTGTGTGTGTGTGTGTGTGTGTGTGTGTGTGTGTGTGCTTGTGTGCGTGTGGATATAGCTGGGCTGTATCGTCACTACTCACGTTTTGATTGATCATCAGCTCTGAACGCTGAGACAACAAGTGGATTTTAAACCATATGGGTATTGGAAGACCCGATGGTAATGATAATACATGTATAAACATCTAAAGTATATTTATGTGTATATAGATTTATGTGTTTATATAATGTGGTTTTGGTTTTTGTTCGGTCAAACTGGTGTTTGGTATCTCTTTTAAATTTTGATTTACTGTGGCGTAAAATAATTAAATCTTCAATTAAATTCAAACATCTGTGTGCGTTTGCCTGTTTAAACCATTTATATTAATTTTATTATTTCACTAGTTCACCTTTTGGCTTCGTTTTTATTCCTCTTCTTGCCGTGGCTCAACTCCGTCTCGGATAAAATCACTCATTACACACATGGTCTCTGGCGACCTCCCCATTGACCACTTTCTTGGCCTGACGTCATCCAACTAACGAGCAGGTGGCTCGACACTGACTTTGATCATTTAGTTCATTAATGTTCTATTAGCCTATACAATAGTTACACACTCCTCAACACACTTAAAATATGAATCTCGTATTTTTGTCGGGACATAAAGTCAGTCTTCAGCAATTTGGATGCCCACATGCACACACATCTCTCCTTTTAGAGAAGTAATCGAGACTGATCTGTGCAGGGTTCATAAACGCGCCATCAACCTGATCACCCCCTCAAAACACCCATCACGTAGAAATCCCTCAGATTACGGAAGAAAAATACGTTCTTCTTTACGCGTCGCGATTTAGCGTTTGTCAGGCGTTTTACTGTCCTTAGAGATTTATTCATCCCATCTTCTCTCAGCACTGTGAATTGTAGGCCTAATCTATTAGTTTTGCATTTGTATTTGTTTGTTTTTGTAATATCAAAAGAACCTTTCAAAAGTCTGTATTTCTCAGATGAAAAAGCAAGCTTAGCCCTATAGGTTTAAGTTTGTTTTAACTTGTAATATAAATCGTGTGAAGGATAAGTGTAGACCTTTGATCCAGAGCACAAACGGACAACGTATTTCTTAGTGTCTCTTCATGAGAAACACTTTCATCCACAGCACATGTTGAGACTCAACCAAGTGTTGGAAATATTTATTTTATTTTATCGAATAATGAAAAAAATAGAAGCTACACATGGTATGGCACGAGAATGAAAAGGTTGATTTTGAGTACACGTTAAGGTTTTTATTTAATACAATTTATCTTTCATCCAAAGTTTATATTTTCAGCACATTGTAGTTTATATTTTATAACCCTAAGCGTTATGGTTTGTATTTTATATAAAACATTTAGTTCACCTTTAATACACATATTGGCACATAATGGCATTACTTCCAACTTTATAATGGGTTTCCTACAAAATATAATATATAATAATAGGCATACGCACCCACGCACACAATATAAAGATTTGATGAACATATTTTATATGTTCACTGCAATGGTTTAGTTTGTATTATTTTACTGGTTTATAATTAATATTTTAAAGGCCTACAGTATTTTATTCAGTTGATGATATTTAATGGTTTACGCTTAAAGTTTTGTGTCTGATGTCTGTTCCGTGAGGCCTCGTATAATCGACTAGATTGACCACAGCCAATGTAAAGCTTGGCCCATGATTATCTCCGCGACTTACGTTATAGGCCTCTAGTTATGTGCCTATATTCTTAAAGACATTTGTATTGGCGCGCTATAGTTGCCGCGGTGCTGCGTCGCCCCGGGCGCCCCCCGCCTCGGGCTTCCTGCGCTGGATAAAGGGTGTTAAACCAACCGGACAATGTCGTCATCCTGGACGCTTCATTTACGGCTCGTCGAGCCCCACATGTCGTCGTCGTCGTCGTCGACCCCCCCACACCCGGCATGCTCGAGTTCCCCCAGGGTCACCGGGGGTCAAAGGGCGTCTGGTACTAATTGAATATTAACAGTGCGTGCCTCGTCCCCTAGTTCCCCCAAACCCCCCTCCTCTCCGTGGTGGGGTGGGTAGAAGCGCTTTTTGGGTGAGTCGTCCAGATAATAAGTGTTGCGTTAAAATAACAAATGTTTTAACCCCACTGTTTAATCTTCATCTCGTGTGTTTACTAGTGTGGTTTTACGCATGGTCCAAGAGCCACTAAACACGACTCAGGATGTGATCGGAACCAAACACTTCGATCATAGGCCTCGAAGCCAATTAAAGAAATGTTATGCGAGATTAATGAGGATATTTGATGGATATGGCCCATCATATTGTCCTGATCCGATATCAAGCACTGCATGCGCTTCAAAGCATCCACATTTTACAATCATCTCTTCGTTCAATTAATTCTGAATTACCTCGGAATTTTGAAGGTACGGCATTTATTATGTTCCCCATTTTTAATTGTCATAGTCTCTATCGAATTTTTTGATACATTATTTATTTTCGTTGCTCGTCATTTTGTTTTAAATAATGAGACGTGTCTACAAAAAAAGTATGCATTCCTCTTCTCGGTCTTGGTTGTTTTTCAGGACATAGCGACAATCCTTTTTAATAATTGATCTAATTGTTTCTTATTATTATTATTAGGCTATATTATTTCAAAACGTTTATTTCAAAATCTTCAAACCATTATTTGAAATAGGCCGAAAACTACCTTACTAAATAATTAGATCCTCTGACGTATTTAATTAGAAGAGAGGGAGTCTAAAGTATAGACTAATTAAGGGTGCATTTGAAACTAATTTTTAACCCTATTTAAGTCTAAACTTGAAAAAAAAACATTTCTGCTTCTAATTTGAAAAAGCACACCATTCATAATCAATCATTAATAAACGTACGTCTTATAGTCGTTCACATGGATACATCGCAAAGCTTTTCATCATCAGGCTCAACCACAACTTATTTTATACAGCCTGATGAAAAATAATTGGTGATGACAATCGCCTTTTAATGATTAAATAGATGATAAATAACTTGGTTCTTTCCCCAAACTTCAAACCACCAAAAAACAATATAAAAAAACCCACCGGAGCTGTTTCCTCATGGACCAAAGCAGAACCGTGTTAAACGGGTTGGATACCTGCCTGGACGCGTCGCTCGGGTCAAAGCTCCGCGCGCTCCTCTTGTCGATCCCAGACCTGCATGGGAACCTTCTGTCACTGAGTTGGAAGAACCGGTTAAAAAAAAAGTGTGCCATCACTGGTTTCCTATACTGTGTTGGGAGAGACCCAGTATAGTCGTGAAAGAGCGGGTCGTTGGAGAGAACCAGTAGCGGAGTGGGAGAGAGCTATCGCCGCGGCGCTATCAGGGGCCACCTGTCGGGATTGATCCTGGTTGAGCTCCTCAGCTGCCGGGGACCGATGGCTGGAGAACTTTCCAAATCTCCCCACAATCAAAGCCCCAGGTCCGACCTCAGGTCGCGCGGGACGCTCTTATGAGTGTAGTTGTCTATGTCATAAAAAGGGTTTATATTACTAATTGTATTCCTGTGTGGTATTGGATAATATGGACTTTATTTATTTTTGCATTAGTGAGTGTCAGCCTTTGACTGTGTCTTAACACATCAAATTAAAACCCAGGGGTTGTATTCTGAAGTTTGGAGGCCTGTTTCCTCATCCACCTTCAAACTTTGCGCACAAGAATCAAACACCAAATATTTCATCACAACGCACGGAATGAAAAACATAAACTGATCTGTTTGTGTTCATTGACAGATTATTAAATTCTTAATCAAAACTAAAGCCCGTTATCGCTCTATTAAGTCGAGTCAGTCCATCTGACGTCGGCCGGCCGAGGTCCGCCGCGTTCCTATGCTCTCATTGGTGCGCGTTTTTTGGCTCGCTGCTTAGCCCCGCTTTCCATTGGTCTGCCGGGGTTGACAGTGAGCCACGGGGCGGGTCCCAGTGTATGGAGAAAGCCCCGAGAGCACAAGTGGGTATCAATCAGACAGAGTCGGACCGACAGAGAGAGAGAAGCTGCGAGGAAGAAGTCAGACGCGGACAAAGAAAACAAAACGCGCTGGACGACGCACGACGATGGCAACACGCGCGGGCCAAGACGTTTGACGCGGCGTCGCCTAGACGTAGTTGGGATTACTTTTGGTGGCACTTCGGTGAGTTTCGCGTTGTAAACATTGTCGTGCGCGTGATTTTTTCTGTTGTTGCTGTGTGGACGGAGTTCTCGCTCCCCCGGCCCCGCCTCCCTCCCGTGGATTTTGCGCGGACAGACAGAGATGAGTGACAGGAGGCGCTCCGCCGCCGCGCTGAGCTCGAGAGCACACGCCTTCTCCGTGGAAGCGCTGATCGGCTCGAACCGGAAGAGGAAGCTCCGGGGCTGGGAAGACAAGGATCTTGAGCTGTCCATGGAGAGCCTCGCCACCGGCGGACCTCTGGGAGACCCGGAGGACCGCGCGCCCTGCCTGGACATGGAGCCTGGTCAGTGCGCACGCAGCCCCGTCCTCCTCTCGCGCAGCCGTGGCTGGCGCGCTGTTAAAAGTCAACAGATTCAACTTAAGTGTCTTAAAGTTGTGTTGTTTGAACCTCTGGCGAAGGGTTTGAGTCTCGAGACGGTAGAGGATTGTAATGTTACGCCGAGGCCTCGAGCTGAGGTAGAGAGAACAGGCTGCTGATGGATGGACTGAATAAGGCTATGTTTTTATAATCTACTCTTAAATTATAGTTGATACTATGAGGAGTATGCTATTACCAAGACTACGAGAAGTGCTGTTATTTGTGATGGTTCTTCGAAACATCCGTTTATTTTATTATATGCTAAAGCCTGGTAGTAAATCGCCATTTCAATACGGCCTTAATAGCCTATTAAATCACAGTATTTTCTTTATTAATTGTCATAATTATTATTATTGTTATTATCATTATTATTATTATTATTATTATAAGACAGTGGTATTATTGTTATTTTCTGTCAAAGCCCGTTGCGCAAGTGATGCTCCATCGTGCGCAATCTTAGCCGTCTTTCTAAAAATGGGCTTGTCAGCATTGTTATAAAGTAGGTCTTTAATGGTAGAATAGGCTACATAATATATAAAATTACATTTGGCCCTGCGCTGGCCTGTCTCAGTCCTAGGCTGTTCAGGTCACGCCGGCTAGTGTCCCAAAACTCGTACAGGCTCGATGGAGAAACGGGATGAAACCACAGCAACATGTTGCGTTAAAGTGCGCATGATGATAGCTGATGAGGACAGATCTGCGCCTTTGGACGGTTCGACGTGCATTCAATGGGCCTTTCTTCTTCTCCCTGGGTTCTTTTGATATTGTTTGGCATTAAAAACGCACACACACACACGCACACACACACACACACACACACACACACACACACACACACACACACACACACACACACACACACACACACACACACACACACACACACACACACACACACACACACACACACACCGAACACTTTCATTCAGACTTCCGAGTCTTCATGCATCGCTCTTTAGGCTGTGTACATTTTCAAAGCATATTCTAACGGGTTATCCTTTTATCGTACAGTAATAATACAAATGCATGCAAATCATTCATGTCGCGGCATCGTCTTATTCGGTCCCTCGGTGGAGGTCCAGGGGTCATCACGGAGAGTTTCCAAAACATACTTGAACTTGAAAACCTCAAAGAACAACCGTTTCCAGAACACACTTCAGTTGAAAGGAAATAACGCAGTAGTTTAACCTCCAAGCTCCACTGTCTCCACTTACTCAGCTCCGTCTGGGCCAGCCGCTATACTGGCGAGGAACACCAAGTAGGCCTACCACTAGTTCTGAATTAGTCTGCTCATGTCCTGAACCTTACACCCCTTGTGAATTTCTTGTGAAAATGGCCCTATTCGTAATTAATTCAGTTGATGTCATGTGGCCTCAATAGTATACTTTATAGCATGGTCCTAGACCTTACAATTGTTACTACCATTATATGGACATTATTTTAAGAACTGGTGGTCTGCAAATATGATCCATGTGTCCCGAATATTGTACATGCACTTCACAATATGTATAAATAAACCAAAAGTGAAAATATGCTTGGTAGCCTAGTTGTAGCCTACACAGAACACTGCGTACATGAAACAATATTTGAAATATGTTAAATTGTACTGGTCGCCGGATCACACCTCACACGCAACAACCGGTCTGTGGTGAACGTATCATTTGATTCAGGCGCATTAAATATTCTAGGCCCATGGGTTAAGTGTCGCGGGTCATTTTAAGCTTGCTTCCCCCGGTCTCTGTGAAGTCCACCAGGTAATGTTATTAGTCTGGTTCCTCCTCGTGTCGTCGGCCGGTGGTCTGTGGCACCGGCAGGTCTCTGCTGGGTCTTTGCGGTCACATCGTTCGGTTTAGCGGGGGTCTTTACGGAGCAGCGATGCTTTCAGCAGACTGCTGCTAGGAGGTCTTTATTAGCTGTAGAGACCCGGGTTGGTTATAAAGTGTGTGTGTGTGTGTGTGTGTGTGTGTGTGTGTGTGTGTGTGTGTGTGTGTGTGTGTGTGTGTGTGTGTGTGTGTGTGTGTGTGTGTGTGTGTGTGTGTGTGTGTGTGTGTGTGTGCGTGTGTGGTGTGAGTCCGCCGAGGCCCAACCATATTGTGGAAAGTCTTTATTCAACTGCCTATCGGACACAATCCAGGTCATATATTTACTTACTCTCCCAATAGTCTATATATTCTTTATGGTGCAGCAGCACCAGAATTTGCAAAGCGTTCATGTTATTCGGCTTATCTTGGCCCTAAATAAACGTACAAAAAAATCTAACTTTTAATAGGTGCATAAAAGAAGGACGTCGGATGCTGCGGAGGTTAAGTGTGTTTCTCTGGACAGGAGCAGGTGAGCCCCGCGGTACGGTTTGGGTTACCCCGCAATTTCACGGCTGGCAGCATGCTACAGCCCGCCTGAAATATTCCGCTCTGACGTCGTAAATTACAGCCCTCCTTCCTAAATTCAATGAAGCAATGACGAAGTGGCCTCTTGTACAATATAAACGTCACAATAAGAGACCCGCCGAGCTCCAGATGTGCTGTTTAGCTGCTCCCCGCTGTAGTGCACCAAAAGCCCAACTCGAGGGTATGGGGAGCACCGGGGCAGCGGGTCTCAGTACCCGGAGTGAACCCCACCAACACCGGGGAAGCCTTCCGCTAAGAGTCTTCCCTGTGTTAAACTGTGAGGGTCTTATCATGGGGGTCCGACTCCGAACGAAAGAGAGAGACGTGTTTAACATCAAGCTAGAACAGGAAATGCAGTAGGCCTATCATACCTATGCTGCGCTTAATTTCACTAATGGGAAATTAAAGTAGGCTACCGTAATCTCTTTCAGGCTCTACATTATGCTACCTTAAGTAACTGATCTTCACTGGGTATCTCAACGGAGGCCTGTGTGTGTTGTTCAATTGGTCTCTTTCCGTCTTTCATAAAAAAGAAAATGTATTTTTTTATTCGACGTCCTTAATCTCATTTTCCTCCCAGATTTTCGATGTTGAGCGGTTGTGATGCCAAATCAATATATTGTAATTCAACTTCAACAAACTGTGATTCTACACACCACACACACGTGGTGTGTGTGTGTGTGTGTGTGTGTGTGTGTGTGTGTGTGTGTGTGTGTGTGTGTGTGTGTGTGTGTGTGTGTGTGTGTGTGTGAGAACCAAGAGCAGCCGACGTTATTTCTGCTGACGATGGGATTTTTATTTCTGAATAATATTATTATTATTATGTCCGTTTGTATTTTCTCTGCGCAGTGATGTCACTTAAACAAGGACCCAGCTTTCCGTGAGGCCTGAGATTAATTGTATAACAATAAATCCAAATTCATCATTCATCATCATCTTCAAACATTTTACACTTTAAATCCATCTAATAATTAAATATTTCCCTGAGTGAGGCAGAACAATTACAAACATGCATACATGCATGAACACACAACCTTTTTTTATCGTTTAATGTGCACATATTCAAGCATATAGGCAGGTGAACACGGGTGCGGCAACGCGTGTGTGTGTTTGGCTGTGTGTGTTTGTGTGTGTGTGTGTGTGTGTGTGTGTGTGTGTGTGTGTGTGTGTGTGTGTGTGTGTGTGTGTGTGTGTGTGTGTATGTGTGTTTGTGTGTGTGTGTGTGTGTGTGTGTGTGTGTGTGTGTGTGTGTGTGTGTGTGTGTGTGTGTGTGTGTGTGTGTGTGTGTCCATCATGGCTATGTTTTGTGGGAACATATCACATTGGGATGTTACTTCATTCACCCCTCTCTTTACCTCCCTCTCGAAATTAAATATAAATGTTAATGTGATTACATTGACAGAGTAAGACGATATGAGGTAATGGACGGACAGGGGAACATTAATCTCCCTCTCCCCCTCTCTCTCCCTCCCTCTCTTTACCTCTCCATCTCTCTCTCCCACTCTCTACCTCTCTCTCTCAATAGCTTTAGTCAGTGAGTGAGTGACACGTTGCGCGTGAAGGCGACAGCGCGATAGAACGAGTCAGCAACTTGACAGGCCGATTCACGTAGTGTACTCCGCGTGCATTTCTCACTTTCTTTTTTTTTCTTTTCTTCTTCTTTCTTTTATTTATGTAAGTGCACGAGCATGTGAATTCGACTCTTGGCTCGCGGGGCTCTGCGGTGGCTGCCCAGCCTTCGCGGGCAGCGATCCATTTGCATAATAACCGTATTTGTATGCGCCATGCTCGCGCCAAGTCGAGACTCTCAATAAATAATAACGTTATTAGATTATTCTGGGCGGGAAACTGTTGAGGGATGTGCTTTATAGACTATAGGCTAACTTTAAATTATGCATATAAATATATATATATATATATATATATATATATATATATATATATATATATATATATATATATATATATATAATTATCTTCAACCAGTAATTTGATAGATCTAATCTAATGTTAGGCTTAATGTGGTCCCATTTTAAATCCGTACTATATTATATGTGCAAGGAATTACTGACTTTGATCCAATTTCACTAAAGGATCATGAGGGTTTAGGAGGTAGCCCAGGCCTACGTATTCACGGAGGTTTCCTCGCCAAAAACACATCTTTACGTGGCGTGAAGGCCTAACGGATATTTCCCGACAGCTTTCCGCAAATATTATTTTGGGTTATGTGAGAATAGGTTTAATTTCGGTGGAACTCGATATCTTGGTGGCAGCTATAGCTCTACACTCCTTGCAAAAGCTAAATAACTATCGCCGTGTATTTTTAAATCACTCCAAAGCCCCAATGGCTGACTAGTCTTCGCTCCAAATTGGAGACGGCAGGTGATTTCCAGCTTGCTGTTCGTTTGCGCCAACTTTCCTGCATGCGGTATTAATATTCCCGCCGTTTCATAATAATGTTTATCTCCTCCTCCTCGTTCTCCTCCTCCAGACTCCGAGGCGAGTCCCAGCTCAGACGGAGAGGGTCTGGCCGAGAGGACGTCGTGCTCCTTCGGCTCCCCGGCGGACTTGGCCCCTGTCGCGGTTGCCTGCGAAGCTTCACCCCCGGCCTCCATGGAGGAGATCCACGTGGAGCTCCAGTGCGCGGACCTGTGGAAGCGTTTCCACGAGATAGGCACGGAGATGATCATCACCAAGGCGGGAAGGTGAGGGGGGCTCGAGCTGACCACGAGGCACGTTAAGGGAACGCGCGTCTACAAAACTGAAGTCATCGTTTTTAAAACACTTCTAACCATAATATGCTATAGGCCTACTATTGGACCGGCTTGATTTGATTAATGAGATAATACCAGCTAGTTTTAAATAAAATAAATACGAAGAGGATGTAGCTAGGACTATAAGATACATATAATAATAACATTTAATAATACATATTTTTACACACGCGTAAAAACACCACTGGCGTAAGGCCTTGCGTGCGCGCGGGTTAAGCCGTATGACGGCAGTATTCCTCGTGCACATTTGCCAGGGCCGGTAATAATGTGTTGCACGTGGACTGTGCAGAGGTGCGGACATGCAAGAGGCCCTGTGCTGTGCACGACGCGTCGATCCTGCTGCTGACGTCAGAGAGTGTAACAGAAAAAGAGAGCTTAGGCCTACGTTTCTAATGAATCGATCCGAAACATGTTTTTGATTTTCTTGCTCTTTTGAGCAACAATTAGAAGGCAAACAGAGCATATAAATTGACCCCAGGTCCCAAGCCCCCTGTAGACCCCCACGGAGCCCTTCCCCCGCCCGGGGCCCGTTTCCACACCGAAAGAGAGTTATTATTATTTATAAGCTGCAAGTTTTTATTATAAGTGAATGGTGCTTCATTTCCATTAAATGTTTTGTATTGGGCTTGGAGACATTCGAGAATAATGCATAGATTCTTAGTCAAGATGAACTGCTATTTTACGACAAATATTTAGGGTACGTATATCTGCAAAGGATGTTTTATGGGTAAAAACGGTTTTGGAGAACCTCGAATTCACATTTATTCCAAGATAGAGCTATTCGATTCATGTTGGCCCTTTTTGATTTTTCTTTATACTTTTTCTTAGATTAGCCTATAGCCTAATAATTGTAGCTTGCACATAATGAATCACTTGTATTGTACTGGGACTAATATATATGTATTCATATTGTGTGCCATTCATTTAAAATAGAGAAAATGGAGGCTTGCCTTCTCAACCGCT
This sequence comes from Gadus morhua, assembly GCF_902167405.1. Lineage (NCBI taxonomy): Eukaryota > Metazoa > Chordata > Actinopteri > Gadiformes > Gadidae > Gadus > Gadus morhua. The sequence goes on along the minus strand of NC_044067.1, from coordinate 17,196,316 downwards.
TCTATTAAGAAGTATTTTATGAGTTAGTTAAGAAGGGTAACCCTCTCGTAAAGACCAGCCCTTACGACTTTTCAACCAGAATCACTTTGTGCTTTCTGTGTATAATAACCCATAAACCCATAAATCCCCAGAATTCAGAGTTCTCCGGATTTATTTAAACCAACCCTGCTTCCATTAAGAACAGATTAACGACATTTCAATTAAAAGTCGGAAATATAAAATTGTAAGTGCAAAAGTCACATTATTTCAATATCCAATTCATAGAGCCAGACCTTCAGAAATGTAGGCTATAACATAGGCCTTAATGGATGTATTCAAACTATAGATGATATGCATTCATGTAGTACACATTTATTTATACATTAAACAAAGCAAGAAAGCAAGAGAAATGTAAGATTGAAGAAGAGAGAGGGTGAAAAAGAGAGAGAGAGTCAGAAAAATAGATAAATAAAGATTGAGAAAAACAAGAAACAAACAGAAACAAACAGACAGTACCGTTCCTCATGGCCTACAGCAGTGTCTTTCTAATTGAGGTATCACATGGGCCCCTCCACCTGGCCTCTCCACGCCGGGGACAGGGTGACCTCGCCGGCTGTTGCGTCACTGCAGCCGGCCGCAGTGCTTGGACGCCCGCTCCTCCGGGGGGAACGGATAATGCGCTATCCCCTGCTCCTGCTACAAGTTAACAATGGTCTGCTGCGTGGCCAGCTTAGTTTCAGTGTAGGAGATTTGGGTCTTCAAATGATCCTGTTTTATTGTCAATTTATTTGAGCATCTGTTTAGTATCTAATTTGAGTGTCAAAAGGGTTAATTTCATTTTCATGTATAGGCTAATTAAGTCAAGAATAGAGCTAACCAAAGTAAATCATAGAGGCCTCTGAAGTTATTTCATCCTCAGCTTTTTTTAAAAGGTTATTTTAGGGAAAAAATCGAAAACAATGAGAACATTTAGGAATTCTTTTTTTGGATTTTCATTTATTTTGTCTTGTTTTTTGACATGTGAAGTAATTAAGACAAGAGTTTACATAGTACTTTAATGAACAGTTAACAGCCCATACGGGACCATTTTAACTGAGCTCCTGGCAAACTACATGTCTTTAATTCTAACCTAATATTATCTGATTTTAATTCAAATATATGTATGTAGCAAAATAATTGAATATAGGGATTAAGGCACTTTAATAAATAATTAAAAATCGAAATAAAAAAATATACAAAATAAAATAAAAAAAAATGAAAAATAGTATTGAAGCATTAAGAAGGGCCAAGGGATAGTGCAGTGGTTAGGATGTCCGACTCCCATATAAAAGTTCTGGTTCGGTTCCCAAGTCAACCACCTAACAAATATAGACATCGAAGAAGCCGTGCATCTCAATGAAATTCTAATCCACTTTGGATAAATGTGACTGCTAATTCTAATAGTTTTTAGACTCAAGGCATTTTCTGCTGCAGTGTATTCTGAGGGTTGGGACTGGGAGGTGTTGTGGTTTTAAGTCTTTGAGCCCCCTCCTGTCTCCCCAGACGCATGTTCCCGGCCATGAGGGTGAAGATCCTTGGTTTGGACCCCCACCAACAGTACTACATTGCCATGGATATCGTCCCCGTGGACAACAAGAGATACCGGTACGTGCTGCTGAGCTTCTCACCCTCTCTCCACACAACTATTCACTGGTCAGCCACAGAAGAACATTCATATAGGAATTTAATTACTACATTACATATTGAATCAGCGCTTGGGCATGTTTACTTTTAGATCCGCCATTTTGTCTGAGGTTTTAACAGTGATACAGCTGTCCGTTCTTCAGCGGTGA
>NC_044067.1:17179505-17189505 GCF_902167405.1 Gadus morhua | reverse complement strand
TTTAGAGTTTGTTGAACAGTGTGGTGACGACCCTGAGCGATTGCGGCTGAGGTTCGCTGTGAGCTCAGTGTGTTGCTGGCCCCTGATTGGCTCAGACCCCGTGATACTTGTGTTTGATTGGCTCAGACTCAAGCGGTACTGGGAACCAACCCAGACCTTCCTGGAGTTCTCTATGGATGACCAAGGATATGTTGTGTGTGTGTCTGTGTGTGCGTGTGTGCGTGTTTGCTTCTATGTTTGTGTGTGTGCACGTTTGCCAAGCCAGTAATATATGGCCTTCAGCTAGCACTGGCTAGTTATAATGCTTAATGTAGGCTAGCTATAGTGCTATTAAATGGTTAATATAAAGCTAATCAAAGGTTGGCTGTAGTGCTAACCGAAGGCTACTTATAGTGCTAACATAAGGCTAGCCAATATGCTGGGCTGCAGGAAACTCCCACTAAATGTAATCAACAACAGACCAGACCACAGGCTAAATTTGGGTCAAAACTCTCAGATGTAATTTAATCATAGGGTTAAGTAATTTAACAATTACTTCTGGTTGTTCAACACACACACACACACACACACACACACACACACACACACACACACACACACACACACACACACACACATCACACACACAAACACACACACACACCCACACACACACACACACACACACACACACACACACACACACACACACACACACACACACACACACACACACATAAAAAATAAGCCAATAAACACAAAAATCTACAATTTAAGATCTTTTTTGTTTTCAGATCATCCTGCACTCCATGCACAAGTACCAGCCCCGTGTGCACGTGATCCGGAAAGACTTCAGCAGCGACCTGTCCCCCACCAAGCCGGTCCCCAGCGGGGACGGGGTCAAGTCCTTCAGCTTCCCTGAGACCGTCTTCACCACCGTCACGGCCTACCAGAACCAACAGGTCGGTCCGTCTGTCCGTCTCTTTCTGTCTGTTTGTCTGGCTATCTGTCCGTTCAACGCGTCATTACTTAACTGAACCCACAGGTGGGTGTGTCTGTCTGTTTGTCTGTCTTCAGGCATACTCACGGCATACTAGAACCAATTGCTCTTTCTGGCTGATTGCCTGACTGTCTGTCGGACTGATTAATTTAACTATAGCTATTCATTATGTTGATGAAGGGAAGTGTTTGATGCTACTGTCTCATAATCAACTCATTCTCTCATTTACTATACTGTATATGAAAATAAATGTAGAAGTTTATCATATAAAGAAAGCGTTCATCCTTTTATTTCTGTGTTCCCATTGTCATGGTGATTTGTCTTGTTGCTGGCAGATCACCAGGCTAAAGATTGACCGCAATCCCTTTGCTAAAGGCTTCCGGGATTCTGGAAGAAACAGGTAAGGAACTACACTCACCAGCACCTGACTGCGTGATCCCACCCACCTGACCCCTAACCCCACTCACCTGACCCCTAACGCCATCCATGTGACCCCTAACCCCACCTCCTTGACCCCTAAACCCACCCACGTGACCTATAGCCCCTCTTGCCCGACCGCTACCTGATTGTGACCTGACTCAATGTGCTGGCCTCTTCTTCCTGTACTGCTAATTTTAAAACAATAAACTGATAAAAGAATAGTGAAATAATTAATTAATTATTTATCCATTTCACTCTCTTTCTCTCTCTCTGTCTGAAGCCCCCAGTGTCTCTCTCTGTCTTTTTCGCTCTCCGATTTTTTATACATAAAGAGGAAGCGGAAAGCCAGCAGAGGAGGATTGTGTGTGTGTATGTGTGTGTGGGTGTGCGTGGCTGAATGTGTGTGGGTGTGTGTGTGTGTGTGTGTGTATGTGTTAGGGGTGGGGGGGGGAGCTGCGCCACACATCAAAAGCAGCCCCCTCATCTGGTCCGCGTTACCACCAAAGATATTTCAAATATCTTTTTTTCTTTTTCAAACAATAGACTGCTTGATTTATGAACCGACATTAGAATTTCATTGCCGAAACTTCAGATGTGAAGATAAGGCCGGAGTGAGATGTTAAGCGAAGCGAGAGAAAATGTCATTCATCCTCATGTGTTTGGTGTCTTGTTTATTTAGCGCAGATACAAATTCTGCAGCACATTTCGATTCAGCGTTTGCACACGGGAAAATCAATAATCTATTTTGGCTAGTTAACTTGCTGTTCTGCAGCAAATTGTTTTGGGGAATGTGTTGTGACAAAGATCAAATTGTGGCGGAAAAGACAAGATTGTGTTTAAAATTGCAAGTTGGTGAACTGAAAATCAATTGTATTCTGTGGGACGCTTACCCTAGTAGGCGTGCTTACCATGCAAATATCATGACATTATTTATGGCGGCAAAATAATTCCACATTAAATGAAAATAAAAAATAATTAAAAGGGCAACGGCAACGTAGCTAATTCCCCAAATTAAGCTAGTTTTTCTTTCGACTTTCACTCAATATAGAATTATTCCACGCTTAAAGTTACGACCGTATCTCAGCTCGGTTAAAATTCTTGTCTTTATGGGCCCGGGCGGGACCGCCGCTCATGTGTTGGGTTTGGAACATGGCCGCTGTGATGCGGTCGCATGAATGAAGGCAGTGATGGCGCAGCGCCGCGGTGATTAGCATCGTGCGCTAACGAGCTGGCGTGGAGCGGGAGTTAGGGGCCCTGGAATAACAGGAGGAGCGGGGCCGGCTAACCCGGACATGTCCCAGTGGCGCGCGGGGAAGTAAATCAGCCGGGAAGCCGAGCCGTGTACAGGTCTGAGATGAAACGTCCCAGCGATTTACGAGCCCAGTAAAAACCTGCTCCTTTTAATGGCTCCGGTTTCCTACCAGCAAAACCTTGTTTCTGTTGAACTCGCTCTATCTCTGCTCACTCTCTCTCGTTTTCTGTCTGTACGTATACAGTATTTATCCCCGGCTCCTCATTTTCAGTCTGTTATAATTCTCACTCTCTCTCTTTGTCGCTCTCTCTCTTATTTACGACAGATACCTCGTTCTAATTGTTTCTCTCTCTAACCAGGAACACTGTCTCTTCAACACTTAATCTCCCATTCTGTTACACTCTCTCGCCACTACTCTGAACAGTTTTATTTAGATGTGTATGTTGTTGTATTGTTTTAATGGTTTCATTCACCTCTCTCTCTCTCTCTCTCTCTCTCTCTCTCTCTCTCTCTCTCTCTCTCTCTCTCTCTCTCTGTCTCTCTCTCTGTCTCTCTCTCTGTCTCTCTCTCTCTCTCTCTCTCTCTCTCTCTCTCTCTCTCTCTCTCTCTCTCTCTCTCTCTCTCTCTCTCTCTCTCTCTCTCTCTCCCTCTCCCCCAAGGACTGGTTTGGAGGCCATCATGGAGACCTATGCGTTCTGGAGACCACCAGTGAGGACTCTAACGTTTGAGGACTTCACAAACATGCAGAAACAGCAAGGTGTGTAAACCACTACAGGGCCTAAGTCTTCACACATAATACTTAATTCAGCTCCACAATCTACGAATCTCTGTTCTTTTGAAGGTTGGTCAGTTAATCAATCAGCCTGTCGATCAATCAGTAATTCGGTCAAATTCAAGCAATTAGTTGATTGATTTTTTATTCATGGATAATATAAATATGATTGTAATATTTAAATATTCCTCATCATTCATTGGTTCAAACCCAGTTCATATGAAGGGGAGAGGGGACCAATGCATATGGAGGTTATAGTTTGACACCCACAATGTGGGTTCAAACGTTGACAAGTGAAACATTGATCATAGTGGATCGTTATTTATTATAGGGTCATTATTAACCCTTTTTCAATGGTGACATCTGGCCATATGCAAACCAAAGTCAGAAAACATCTGCAGGTTTTTTGGGAGCAGTTTGTGATCTCAGAGAGCACCATGCATCGCTCGACATTCCCCTTATTAAAACTGCTCCCTTTCAACTCTCACTCCCCATTGTTTCAAAAGTCCATGAAAAACATTTTATTGCTTCTCTTTAGTTTTGGTTCTGAAATTAATGTACATATAAAAAGTGTTTGGTACATTTCAAGAGCCTTTGTGTCTGCAATGAATGTACTAATTATGTACCATACTGGACCCAAAAATTGAACTCAGACCCAAGCGGGGAAAAGCGTGTGTGGTTGGGTGCTGGTATGTAAGGAATGGGTGTCAGGACATCAGCACAGCCCATGGAGAGCACTGGCACGACTGAGTTCTGTTATGACCCTTGAAGATTTTTCAGGGAATTGTTCTCCAGATCTTTGGAGTGTGTGCTCTGAGTCTTCTGAACGCAGACGTCTTGTGCCGACCGTTTGATGTCAATCACGCCGAGTCAAGTCGCATGATTTTCTCGTTAGCCCTCATAGGAACCTGGTGTGTATCGACTGATCTCCTGGGTTACCGGGGGCGTTGACCTTGGTGCTCGCAATGTCCCGGTGTGACCTGGAGAGTTACTGCATACTTTCCTGTGTACATGTCCCTGTGTATAGCGTTTGGGCGCCCGGCGGCCTTCAGCTGAGCTTGGCCATACGCCTCTCTCTGGCAGCGCGGAGACCTTCGTCTGCTGAACTTTTCCCTCTTCACGGGACAAATATAATCATTAAAGGGCTCGCCGCGGGTCGTCACCGCCGGTCAAGCACACTTTGGACGGTCTCTATCGCGATGGGGGCCTCATGATCCCTTGGACGTGGCCCTCAGGCAATGTGATGCCCTGAAGGTCGATGCGATGTCCGTGGCGTTGGGCCTACAGTCCGAACATGACGGACATCTGGTCGTGGTTACTGAAGCCGCTGCATGTTAATTTAGGTCCTCACACCAGGCATGAACCCTGGAGAAACGTGTTGTGAGGACATCTAAATGTCCCCACGTGACTGTGTCACACTGTATGTGTGTGTGGGGGGGGGGGGGGGGGTGTGTGTGTGTGTGTGTGTGTGTGTGTGTGTGTGTGTGTGTGTGTGTGTGTGTGTGTGTGTGTGTGTGTGTGTGTGTGTGTGTGTGTGTGTGTGTGTGTGTGTGTGTGTGTGTGCATAATCAACTGATTCCCCTTGGCCCTGCTGTAGGGCCTCTGGCCTCCGAAACCAGACCAGAGGAAAACATGACATCACCCTATAACCCCCTCTTTCTCTCTGTCTTTCTCTCTCTACCGTTCTCTCTATGACTCTGTCTCTCTATCTGTCTCTCTATCTGTATTGCACTGTCTCTCTATTGTTATCTATTTCTCACTTTTTTAATTCTGCCTTTCTTCTTTTGCAATGTCATCCAGATTTCCTCCTCTTTTCATTTATCTCTCTAGGAGTCGTTCAATCTCTCTCTCTCTCTCTCTCTCTCTCTCTCTCTCTCTCTCTCTCTCTCTCTTATTCATCCCCTCCCTCTCTTTTGCTATCCCCCCATTGTCTCTCTGTCATTCTCTCACTCTCTCCCTCCCTCCAGAACAGAGCAGCGCCCATTATTATCAAAATCATATGCCTTCAAATCAGACCGAGCAGAACCTGGCTTATTTAGTTATGCCCCCCCCCCCCATCCCCCTACCCCGTCCCCCTGTCCCCCTCCACTTATCCTGCCGCTCTCAGCTGAACCTCCTCTCCAGCGAGATGAACCGCGGCCAAACTCTCATTAATGCTGTAACATGTGATTGATATCCTTCAGCCGCCCTCGCTGCAGAGCGTCTGGCCCAGCGGATCAAACGAACTCTGGCATCCCCTTCCTCCTGTAGCCCCCCAGACTCACTACACACAGCCATACTCTGGACACGTGCCGCGTTTGTGTGTGTGTGTGTGTGTGGGTGGGTGGGTGGGTGGGTGTGCATGTGTGTGTGTATGTGTGTGGGTCTGTGTGTGGGGGTTTGTGTGTGTGTGTGCGGGTGTGTGTGTGTGTGTGTGTTTTGGGGGGGGGGGGGGATTCGGGGGGGTTCTTTTGCAGCATGGTCAACCCTCTTCCACATTTATCTCCAGATATGAGATTTTTTATGATGTGCGTTGCGTCAGATCTCCCAGTACCAAAGTCTGCTGTGTTGTTATCTATCTATTAAACCGTGTCGAGAATATATATGCATGGACGATCCATCTTCTCCCAGAAGGGTTGTGTTGTGTGAAGTTACGAGAAGGTCTCGGGTGTTAGGCTCCCAGCTGGTTCTGGTTCAGTCCCCAATGTCCCCCCAGTCTTGAGCAATAGGCCCTAACCCCAACCTGTTCCTTAATGACACAAGTCTGAATTCACTGTAAGGCTCTCATGATAAAAGTGTGTGGCGCTGGATGACTAAAGCATCTCTGTTGTGTTTGTGTCGGCCCAGGGGGCAGCACCGGGACCTCCCCCACCACCTCCAGCAACGGGACCCCCTCCCCATCCGGGGCGGCCCACCTGCTCTCCCCCTCCTGCTCGCCGCCCACCTTCCACCTGGCGCCCAACAGCTTCAACGTGGGCTGCAGGGAGAGCCAGCTCTGCAACCTGGGGCTCAGCGAGTACCCGGCCTGCGCCCGCAGCTCCATGGGTTCCCTTCAGGGCTACGGGGGGCTGTCCGACTCCTCCTACGGCCGCCTGCAGCCGGGCGGGGGCGCCGTGAACTCCGCCCAGCCCTCCGACTCCTTCCTGCCCCAGAGGACTTCCTCTCTGATGGCCGGGGGCCACCCGCACAGCGGCGGAGGCGGTGGCGGTGGCGGAGCCAAGATGGAAGGCTACGGCGGCCAGCTGGGCTCCTTCCCTTCCTCCCAGCTCCAGTACATGATGCAGACGGGCCCGGGCTCCGCCTCCTCCTCTTCGGTCTCCCCGTCGGCGGGCTCCTCCCCTTCCTCCTCCCACATGTTCGGCGGCGGCCATCACCACGTGCAGCAGGGCTCGTACAACGCTTTCTCGCTGCACAACCCCTACAACCTCTACGGATACAACTTCCCCGCCACGCCCCGCCTGGCGCCCAGCCCTGAGAAGCCCCAGGGAGGCCTGCTCTGCTCCTCCTCCCCCGGCGGGGCATTCGCCGAACGGCAGTACCTGCCCAACGGCGGCATGGACGCCATGCACATGATCGCCGGCAGCAACCTCTCCTCCGGCCAGCAGGGCGGCGCCAGCTGCGACGGCCGGCAGTACGGCCCCTCCTCCTCCTCCCAGATGTCCATGCACATGGTGTAGAGACCAGGGACGTCGCTAACCTGGGTCCGCCCGGTTCTCCCGGTCTCACGCAAACCGCGGTCTTCGTGTATTTTTGAAGATTTCCGTGTTTTAGTTGAAAAGTGAGCATGTTGTCACTGACTCGCGGCTGTGAGAGACGGTGGAGTCCGGCGTTCTGTTTGTTCGTTTTGCTTGTTTGTTGAGGCACGAAACAATGCCCTTTTAAAAAAGGATTGTCTCATGTTTGTTTTTTTATGATGCACTTCGTGCCTTAAGAGTTGAAGGAGAAAGGACCTCTGATTATTTAATGGACGACTCCAGGATCCGGTCTCCTTCTTGTCTCCTGGTCCAGAGAGGATCACAGCGGGGGGTCACCCGTTCATGTGCTATATGGTGCAATACTAGGATTCAGTCCACCGTCGGGTGCTCAAACCAGTCTGGTCTCAGACCTGGTCAGGATTTCAGCCAGTCAAGTTAAATGCTACCCACTCATGGTCGCCTTACCAAAGAGATGTTGCTGTGGTCAGTTTATTTTATTTTCAACGCTTGACAACACTTGTGGCCCCATGGCATTGGATATGATGGAGGGCCCCGGACGCTTGGACCGTGTGTTGTGGCTTTGAGGTTTTATTGGAAGGAAAAGGACAACTGGACCTACTCGCTACTTGCTCGACCAACAACTGGGACAGATGACAACTGGGGTGGTTACCGGCCTCTTTGCAATGAGCAGAGAGCAGCCGGGATTAGGGTGGACGTACCGAACAGGGTTGATTGAAGAACCATCCCAGGACCTGCAAGGGCACATGGGGCCAAGGTGCCACTCTGGGTCTCTCTGGGTCTCTCGTGAGGCCCAGGGGCTATTTCGTGTTGGTTGCCCAGTATGTGAGCACTTAGCAGGGCTGTCTCAGTACCGTCGTACCCAGGAAGTCTACCCAGGAGTGACAAGTTCCCCATCCCCGTCAGTGCCTTTCCTTTTTTCTGTACCGGCGTCAGTATTTCTGAGTGGATTACCTTTTTAATGCATATATCAGATGGAGAATGTAAGTGAAAAAAAAACATAAGCTTTAACATTTTAACATTGAACATTGAAACATTCTGAGGAAGGAATGAACAGAGTAATTAAATATGTTTTGGTGTGTTGTAGATAACTGTATTTAAGTTGGCAAGCAGAAACTGTTTTTCAAGCCTATTATAAAACAAAAAAAGTGTGGAAAAAATGTAATAAGTGTTCTTTTTGGAAGCCTTTTGAAAGTGTAAATACAAGTGCCAAGCACAAACACTCAATAAACGTTTTAAATCTTTAACTTGGTTTTCATTTTCGTTTTTTTACTTTAACAGAAATAAGACCAGTAAAAAGCACAACTAAAAGAAGTTTACCTGCCACAAAAGAAATAATTACACACAAGAATAATAAACAACTTATTCAAGCAAATAATTACAAGGACGATAAACGCATTATTTCTCTCAGACACGCACACACACACACACACACACACACACACACACACACACACACACACACACACACACACACACACAAATAAAGGGGTTAAAGCTAGCAATTGATAAGATTTTCTTTGCTGTATTTGTTGAAAATCTGACAAAAATCGGAACAATCCAGTGTCTGTGACGATCAAAGGCCTGTGACATAGATGTCCAATCAATTAATTCAACTTGAATGAAATGAGTTTATGGCCTACCTTTCTGTCCAAAGACCTACCCAACAACCTGAAGGAGTCTTTCTCAGGACAGACCTATTGCTATTGCTTTCGTCAGATGGAGTTTTTAAACAAATTTGTTTACTTTATGCTGGTCCCTGCTAATGGCCTACGCATCGTTAAAATGGCATCTTAAATGGTTCCCCCGACGTGTCTAAAAAGACTGATCGAAGTAATACTTGGAATATAACATCAAACAAACGTATCAAACCGAGAACAGTCAGTGTACTTTATCGAAGTATCTCTGGTGCTCTGAAGCACGCCTGCACAAAGCAAGCTGCTTGAAACAGAGCCACAAGCGCCATGTGTTGCCCCCCACTGCGTGCTCTGCGCCAACAGAAAGCCGCGCAATGCTGAAGCGATCCATTGTGTCGCTGCACATTAATATGGCACCTGTTTAAAGAGACCGCTAACCCCCCCTCCCCAGCACTAATCATCTGAACCGACCAGAGGGATAAACATGTACACTGGTATCCCCCCTCCCGGGGAGCCGAGAAGCTGGACCAATCAGCCTCCATTACACGGATGTCTTGTGAGGCGCGCTCGGTTCTAGTCAAGAAACATCATATCTGAAGCATCATCAGTGAAGCCAAGCAGGTCCACAAGCGTGGAAACTGCGGCCAGCTATTGGAAACACCTGTTTTCCAACCGTGACTTCGAGTAATGAGCACAGAGGGGAGTGCATGATTCCATAATTTGGCATCGCTCCATGCGTCCAGACATTATTTCCAATCATTACCCCACATTATTGCTCCGATATTGCCCCTCGTCTCTGGTTGCAGCGGCTTTTAAAATCAACCTTTAAGGCGCATACGCAGCCTACCTCGGGTTCTGTCAAATTAGGACACGCACGTTTAAAGAGGAACGGAGCCTTAAGTAGGAGAAAGGATGGGACCTAATGCACCGCAGGTCCGGCTTTATGCCGCAAACCATCCATCAGGCTGTAAGTGGAAGAGAATGGCCTTTCATCCTTCAAGTTTTCATTAGCAGCCAGATATGCAAACCTTCCTTCTGATTCATGGCGGTGCGTGGCTGCTGCGCCGTAAAATAGGCAAACTGGGAGCAAACTGACAGCGGTTGGTTATTTTACACAATCTTCCAGAGGACCTGAGAGCGAGCAATGGTTCCCTAATGTCCCTTTGAGGCCATTCTGACTGACAACCCGCCGACTGGAGGCTTTCCCATAATCCCAGTCGTCCAGCGATTCATCTTCCAGTAAAAACA
>NC_044067.1:17122005-17177005 GCF_902167405.1 Gadus morhua | reverse complement strand
CAGACGGACAAATAGATAGAGGGATATTTAGGGAAATTTTGTCACACCAGCAGCACACATACAACTAAATATAAATATGAAGAATATATGTATGAAGGAATGTCACAATATAAGAATTATATTTACAGTGTTATATGTATGATAGAACAGGATACTGTGGGGAAGGAATACAGCCGGATAATGCAGCGAGGCCGTGTTTATAAAACACGACAAGATCAACCGCACAACTCAGTCTGTGTTTGTACGAGGAGCAGCCCAGATGCAGCCCCCCCGTCCCCCGTCCCCCCGTCCCCCCCGTCGCCTCCAATCCTTGGAACGAGCTTCTGAACGAACATTTGGAGTTTTCCATTTTCCATGCTCGTTACTTTCACAGGAAGTTTATTTAACGGTCAATAGACGGACGCCCGCGAAACAAGCATCACTGGAGCCGGCCAGGGCCCTAATACCCCTGGCTGAACATTCTAGGGAAAAAAAGTCTGCCCAGGCACACATGCCGCGGATAAATCACCTTTACAATGCTTGTCACATAAAATGTTACTACGACTACGGGTCTGAAGCGTGTCGGTTGTGTTAATGCTGGCCTGATACTGGGTGCTGCCATATATCGCCTTCAACCAACCCCCAAACACCCCCCCCCCCCCCAAAACCCCGCGACAAACACTCAAACACTAACCCATCCATCTCCCGTCGGAGGCCGCGGAAAAGCGCTGATGCGTGTCTGAATGCGACTTTGGGCCGGGCAGCTGTGTTCCCGTGCAGGACCCCTCACCTGCACCAACTGGAAAGGGGCCAGTGCTCAGGGGCCCCGGGGGTAGAGGAGGGCACCGGGGGGCCCGGTGGGGCGCCACAGGGCTCTAGAGTACCCAGGATTCGGGGGGGGGGGGGGGGCAGATTCGACGAAATTTCACGGTGTCATTTGCGTAGCTCTGTGGTTTGGGAGTTAGCGCGGTGTTGAGGTGGAACAAGGGGGCGAGCAGCGTCGGAGAACGCCCCGGGTAATCCCCAGGAACTGGCCCACTGAAAGCCCTCTCACAACCTCCCGGGCACGGCCCTCCTACAGGGGCCCCTCTCCCGGGCACCACTCGCTCCAAAGGGGGTTTCACCAATTGCTTTACATGCACGGAGCAAGTACCGGAGCTGGGGGGGAGGGGTCTGAGAGGGTGAGGGGCTGAGAGGGTGAGGGGTGAGGGGGTGGGGGGCTGAGAGGGTGAGAGGCTGAGGGGGTAAGGGCCTGAGGGTGTGAGGGGCTGAGAGGGTGAGGGTTTAAGGGGCTGAGGGTGTGAGGGGGTGAGGGTGAGGGGCTGAGAGGGTGAGGGGTGAGGGGCTGAGGGTGTGAGGGGCTGAGGGTTTGAGGGGCTGAGGGGGTGAGGGGCTGAGGGTTTGAGGGGCTGAGGGTGTGAGGGGCTGAGGGTTTGAGGGGCTGAGGGGGTGAGGGGGTGAGGAGGTGAGCAGGTGAGGGAGTGAGGGGTGAGGGGGTGAGGGTTAGGGGCACAGGGAGGGCAGTTAGATGGAGCGTGTTCCCTTGAGGCTTTGGGTTCCCCTAGATTCTACCTCCCTAACCATACCGTAACCACGCAAAACTCTAACCTAAACTAAGCAGGTTGTGACAAATTGTGCAGTTATAATCGTGTGCCTGTGACACACTTCCCGTTCCTGATGTGGTGATCTGTGCCAGTGTCTAAACTAAATCATCTATATGTGTGCACACATGTTTACATGTTATGTTTGTTATTCATCGAGTTTGACGAAGGGACCCTAAGTTGAGTATTGTAATACAGACGCTAACACAAGTGTTGTGACGAACAGAGGCGACGTGACGGAGGGAAACCTTCAAACCCTGTGCAGCCAGAGGATTGTGGGGGTTAAAATAACCCCCGCTCCCCCTCCTCCTCTCAGGGCTTTTAAAGGAAACAATAAAGTTTCCAGCGGGTTTAAGGTCTTGGTGAAGACCTCTGGGTTGAGAGAGAGAGAGAGAGAGAGAGAGCAGGTGGTGAACGAGGACAGGTGGATGCATAGGTTCAACATCTACACACACACACACACACACACACGCACACGCACACACACACACACACACACACACACACACACACACACACACACACACACACACACACACACACACACACACACACACACACACAAACATATCTATATACATGTTCCAACAGATTTACATGCACAAGGCCATTGCGGTTTTATTCTAAAGTTATGAAGACAACAAATTACATGACACGAATAAATCAGAGCTACTTGCGATGTCGCAACTGGGACTCATTTACATAAAACCAATCATACTCTCCCTAACATCCAGCCAGTGACTGTTCATATAGGTATATTAGGTATATTTGTCTGTATATATACGTGCGTACTGCGTACATGCGTGGGCATGTGTGCGTGCATGCGTGTGCATATCTGTAAGAAGCCATGTAGCAATGTATGTATCTATGTACAGTATGTACGTATCCATGTATTTGAGTATGCATGCATGCACATACATATGTAATGTATGTATTACAATAGTGGAAGAGATTGCGGGTTCTCGCGTGGTGTGTGGGTTGATCCCTCTTGTGAAGCAGGGAAAGGGGAGACAGGGGAGGAATGTGTGTGAATGAGTTCAAGTTCACAGACCTACAACGTTCAGAGCGCCCCCCCCACCCCCCCACCCCCCCTCCATGCCGCACAGAGGACTGGTGGAAGCCCTAATCCTCGCCACCTGCTCCACAAAGGAATGCCAAGTTAAATTTACAACAGCAAGCATGGAAAGAGTGTTTTAATTGGAGATAGCTCTGTGACATCTGGACAATATAATACGCCTGTATGAATAATTTAGACAGCTGAGTTTCTGTGTGTGTATTTTTATTGATGCTTTCTTGTGCCTCACTTTGCCTTTGCGATTCGGTAATGTTTTTTTTTTTTACGGGGATCTTGAAATTCAACATTTGGAAGTTATGAACAGGTGGGTATGAAATGTAATATTGGACCCTGGCACGATGTCAATACACAAACGCAACGTTAACAATGCTAGCACTCAAAAAGAAACTGCTGCGACAGAAGAGAGGGGAGCGGCATTAAGTGATCATGCAATCAGTTCATGAGGTTGCGACCTCTCCGTAGTTACTAAAGGAACTTACAAATATCTCATCAAAATGTTGAATGATTGATGATTGATGATTTGTGAGTTGTTGGGAAATCATACACACATTATTGATGTTGGTTTGATGCTTAAAGTTGCAACATGTATGATTTGAACTAGCGCTTAGCTTAAAATTAGACATACCTGTAGTCAATGTAGATGATAATGGTTGAATATATCACTGATACATTCTACCTATTATAGTCCACATTCTAACAATAAATTGCTTGGTGACCAATTCCTTCCTCTTTGTTTACAGTCCATATTCTGTTGGTTCCAATCTGAGACCTCAACGCTAGTTACAACTAAATCCTACACACTGCACCTCTAAATCTGTGATTCATTTCCGATGATGTCACAATGCCATTCAGAATGGACATTTGCGGATATGCCAAGGCTAAATTTGATTATTTATTTGGCAATGATTAGTCCTTATTAAGTGGAACGGCATGGACACTTACTAAAGTGTAATCATATCTACCCTAACAGCAAAACTGAACCATCTCTGACCTACTGCCTAAACTAAACTATCTCTTTCGTAATACCTCAACTCAAATATCTCTAACCTAAAACCCAAAATAATGAACCATCTCCAACCTAGTACCTAACCCTAACTTCCTCTAACCTAATACCTAAACTTAACCATCTCAAACCCAATACCTAAACTTCACCACCTCTACCCTAGTAGCAAGATTTTTCCTTTTTCCCAACTTTCATCAAGTTCAGACTGTGGTTTTTGATCTAACCATCTCTAATCATAAACTGACATTAGCCTTTTGTAATGCATCATGGGAATTCAAGTCCGTCTTGGTGTGACCCAACTGTACTCTGTGTGTTTGAAGTGGTACTGGAATATGAGCTCTTGTATTCACAGAGTGTTTGGAAACCATTCCTCGCTCTCTCTTTCTCCGGCCGTGCGACCTTGCCAATAGACTAATCCACTTACAGCTAATTACACGACTATTACTGTGATCGCCCTCCCGAAAATGACAATGGAGTCACATCATCGAGGTCACAGTCTGTCAGTGTGTCTCACTTTCAAAATCGTACTCCCTCGCGCAATCGTTCTCTCACTCTCAGTCTGTCTCTCGCTCGTTCACTCTCTCTCACACACACCTTCTCTCAGTCTGTCTTCCTGACTCTCTCTGGTTCTCACTCGCACACTCAAACTCTCACACTTTCTCTTTCACTCTCTTACACAACTTCTCTCCATCTCATACACTCTCTGTCTGCTTCTATCTGCCTCTAATGCATTATTTTGGTTATTCAAACACACACATTGACACACTCACACAAACACACACACACACACACACACACACACACACACACACACACACACACACACACACACACACACACACACACACACACACACACAAACACATACACACACATACACACACAAACACAAACCACGTACACACACACACACACACACACACACACACACACACACACACACACACACACACACACACACACACACACACACGCATGCAGACACACACACACACACACACACACACACACACACACACACACACACACACACACACACACACACACACACACACACACACACACACACAAAGAGCCCTTCTCTGTAAGGTCCTCATTAGTGTGTATACAGCTCTGTTTTGTAGGGTCGTTGGGGATAAGGAGTGTTTTGTTGGGACGTTGGGATAATGAGTGTTTCGCAGGGAAGATGGGCTAATGGGGGTTTTGGTAAGATGTTGGGGCTAAGGAGCTGTTTCGTGAGGACCTTGGGATAATGAGTGTTTTGGTGGGACACTGGGGATTAGGAGTGTTTCCTGGGGACGTTGGGATGATTAGAATTTTGGTTAAACCCAGGATAATAACTGATTTGTGGTGGAAGTTGAGATATTGAGTGTTTTAGTGGGAGGTATTGACTGAATCTTTTGGTCAAGGATTTGAGAAGATAAAAGCTGAGAAGAAATGCTTTCCTTTCAATCGGTGGGTGGTTGGTGGATTCAAAGAAGGTCAAAGGTCAAAGAAGCTGGACGCATCGATTTGTTCATTGACAGTTATTAAAATACAAGTAAGAGTTCTGCAGGAATCCATTTTTAGCTGCTAGCTGGTTTAATTTAGCCAGTTACTCTCGGACTGCAATGGTTATAAAATTTCAGTCACTTAATATTATGAAATGGTCATTATACATGAATGAACTGAAATGAATATACTTTGTATTTCACATATTTGGCTTTGCATCCCTTTTGTCAGTAAGTCGTTAAAATCGTCAGCTGAAATCTATATTATTATTTGTATGTATTATTATTGATAAATACAACTTTATTGGTATGGTGCTTTCCGTGCAAAACAGCAATACAAAGCGGTCCTTATAGTGTGGTGTCATTGAGAAAGCCGGGGGGAGTGATGTCATGAGGTACAGCTGGCGGGGTGTTAAAGGTCCTGGCTACAAGACGCTGACTACACCGACATGAGGAATGGCTCTCTGACCATATGATGTACGTTATCCACGGTGCACACACTGTATCCGGGCAAATAACATCTTCCCTCTGACCACGACGAGCCAATCACTGCTGTCCGTCGGGGGACTGCTAATAAATCTGGCGAGTGGACGTAGGCCATCCGCAGGCCTGTATTGAGTCGTACAGAGAGGCGGTTTAAGTGAAGCAGTTCATTTTTTGTGTAAGTGTTTGTGCGTTTGTGCGTGCACGTGAATCCCACATATGGTGCACACATACCCACACATCAACTGCACCGTGGTTTCACCAACACACGTCTAGCATGTTGGTTTAATTATGCAGGAAGCAGGCCTATGACATACTTCCTGCTATTTATGATGTGTTGCCGCCTCCCCTGCGTTCAGTCCGACCCACAGAGGGAAACCCCGTGTGTTTGTAGAGTTTGCTGTGATTGTATTCAGAGTCATAACTCATGGTCATATTCAAGTATTGGCCACATATTGGCGCCAGCATTGGCTAGGACTCTAAAACGCTTTGTGGGTTGGTTTAGACACTCACCAAATCTACAACCAATGATGGGGTAGTGCCAGGAGTTGTATTCATTTGAAGTTTTGGTTTTGGCCGAGAAGTGGGTGATACATTAATTTAAAGGACTTCAGACACAAGTTTCCAACCAAATATCAGTTCAAAATAGCTGTAGGAAGTAAAGGTAAAGTTAAGGGTATTAAGATCGTTCAGGAGTCGATGCCATACATCAAAACATCATCTATTAAAAGCTTATAGCTTTCAATTCTTCAACATTGTAAAATATGGGCCCTGCCATCCATCCAGGATGGATGGATGGCATCCAGGATGGATGGATCCAGGATGGATGGATGGCAGACCTAAGCTTCTGTATTAGCCAGGTAGCATAGTGTAGCAATGCTGCTAAAATCAGGCTAATCTCTGGTGGTTGGACGGTACACGACAGATGGTGATGTAACATCCAGCTGGCCTGGGGATGGCTGGGAGGGCAGGAAGGTCTCAGACTGGCTGCTGGGTATCACCTGATCTTTGGTCACCTTGACACACAAGCGTCTCTTCTTTATATGTAAATTTGACCTGTCTGTCTATTTGCGGAGGGGCTAGCGAGGCCGGCTGCAGAGCTAACAGTTATGATATGCCCCGTGCTCAGAGGCTGAGGCAGAGGCTCAGCTTGCAGGTTGCACTGAATGCTACCACTCAGGAATGTTGAGGCGTGCTCTGGAGACGGTTAGATGTCCCTCTGCCACTCTATATCACTGCTTTAGATCACCCTGGAGTCTCTCTCTCTCTCTCTCTCTCTCTCTCTCTCTCTCTCTCTCTCTCTCTCTCTCTCTCTCTCTCTCTCTGTTTCTCTATCTCTCTGTCTCTTTCTCTCTGTCTCTCTCTCATAGGTTTGTCAATCAGTATTAATTTGTATTTAAAGTTAGTGTTGCTTGTGTGTTTGTGTGTGTATGCGTCCATGACTGCATGTGCGTCTGTGTATGTATATGTACATTTCGCCCATTGTATGTCTTGCCCCTGTGTGTTTGAACCCATGCCTGTGTATGTGTGTGTGCATATGTTGTGTGGGATTGTGGGTGTGTTTGGGAGTGGGTTGTTCAGTGGAAAATCGCCTACAGTGTTCTTCTACTCCCCTTTCGCAGTGACAACAATCCCCCCCAACAAACCCCCCCGCCCCACGCGTACACACACACACCCATGCAGACGCACACACACACACACACACACACACACACACACACACACACACACACACACACACACACACACACACACACACACACACACACACACATAAACACATACACATGCACACACACACATACACAAACACACACACACACACGCGCACACGCACACGCGCACACACACACACACACACACACACACACACACACACACACACACACACACACAGACACACACACACACACACACACCCAAACACACACACACACACACACACACACACACACACACACACACACACACACACACACACACACACACACACACACACACACACACACACACACACACACACACATAAACACACAAACCTAACTCTCCGGTGTCCAGTGGAAGCTGTGGTTTCTCCATCAGGAAACTTTGTCGCGTTGGTTCGTCTGGATGCCCCCCCACCCCAGCAGGGCTGAATGTGACAAAATGCAAAGTGGAATCTGATGCCACCCCCCCCCCCCCTCCTCGGTTCCAGAATTGGCTGGGGGTACATGTGGGGGGCGTGCTGGCATGTCCTTCACGGTCCAGACGCGCTTGGCTGACAGCTGCCATGTTTATAGGCCGGCTTCGATGACAGGGGGGGGGGGGGGGGGGGGGGGGGGGGGGGGGCAGGGGGTTGGTGGTGGTGGAGGTGCTGGAGGGAGGGGGGGTCAGTGCTGTGGTGGGGGTGGTGGAGGTGTAGGGTGTTTTGGCTTGGCTCTTTTCAGAAAGGAATTAGGTTTGTCGTCAGATTCTAAAATCCTCTTGATTTATGAGCCGCCCCACCCACCCACCCACCCACCCACCCAGCAACATACACAGTGTGTGCTGGTGTGTGTGGAGGCGTGTGTGTGTGTGTGTGTGTGACGGTGACATTAAAACTGAATTGTTTGTTTGTTTACTTCTTACCATGTGCTCCCTTGGTGCGGGGACCCCCAGTGTGTGCTGCTGTATTCTGGGGTGCGGGGGAAGGGGCACTACTGCACCTCCACCAGTGCTTTGGGCTCTTTACAGCCTGGGATGAAGGCCTGTGCTGGGCTGTCCGGGAGATTTAGTGCTCATATATCTTGTGTTGCTGGTTTACTCTGAATGTCACACTTGAAAGCGGCTCTATGTATAGATGAACAACGGTGATGTTTCCCTGGCGGCCCGGCCGGTGGGCCCCGTGCACCTGTTGCGGCCATCTCTGACTTCACAGGGGCCACAAAAAGAGAGAGAGAGAGAGAGAGAGAGAGAGAGAGAGAGAGAGAGAGAGAGAGAGAGAGAGAGAGAGAGAGAGAGAGAGAGAGAGGAGGGGGACTCCCATGGCTAAAGACGCTCTCAAACAAACGCAGAGCCGGTCTGTCAGGCTAAAGGCTAAAGGATTAGTATCTCATTTATCATATTCATTATCAACATCAAGATGGAAATCACTATGTCAACTATGTCAATATAAGTGACTCTGAACAGCCATTAAGTGTAATTCATTAATAACTATTCTGAGCTACTTTCAGGTTAGCTAAACTGTTATTATACACACATCAGAATCTTTACTTTTTATTGATACATTTTACAATTAAGAATTAATTATGTAATTTCCTGTTTCTGTGATATAATGACAAATATTGTTGTGTGGTGTTCGAGACCGAGTAATTAGCCGGCTCCACGAGGAATTGCTCGCTCTACAGTGAAACCCTCGTCTTCGCTACACACAGGGACACTGCCATAACGCCTTGTGACCTATACTCTGACTTGCTATGCAAGCTTTTCTGGAGTAGCTCTGGATAACTGTGGTACAAAACGTGAAAACAAGTGTTGACACATTGACTAACTGTTTCTGTGTACATTTAAACATTTACTGCCCTAACCTGTTCCATTTCCTCACGCCCGGGCCGTGGTAAGAGATACATTGTTCTTTTTTAATTTGTATCTGTTATAATTGTGGGAGGGGGGGGGGGGGGGGGGTTGCTGTGATTATAATAAGTTCACATGCATTGGAAGGTTCTAACCGTATAATACATTGCAACATATGTGCGCGTCAAGTGCCACCTGCCCTCAGCTCTCATTAGTAATTTGTTTATTGTATCGCGGTGTCATCCTGTATCTTTTGGGTTCCTAATAAACACATACTTTCGCTTCCGCATTGCTCTATTCATTAAGATCCTGAGCGTAATTCTAAACCGATATCTGTCAATCAAATTTCTCTGTTATCTGCATTGTTTGATTTTTAATTGTATCAATTCACATTTAATTTTCAATCACTTCATGCCATTCAAGTGTTCAATTTTAAATGTCCTGAGTCCTTCAAGAGGAAGTATGATATTCAGTGAGATCCTATATGTATAATTCTATACAGATGTTTGTCATTCAAACCACTCAGAATTAGCTTCCTTATAAAAAGCCACCTCACTGAGAACATTTTGGTTGTAAACCAAATTTGTGCCCATCAATTCATTCTATGCGACGGAACCGTTCAGAGAGAACGTGCACATGCTCAGACTTGTTTCTTTTGGCCTTGCTCTAAGCTCTTGTTCTTGGGTACATATAAACTGATTAAAACTATAAGTGTGGGGTATAGACCTGTACCTGTGGTGTATATAAAGCCTGGTTGAAGCTAAACAGAGGTCTGCTGAGCGAGACTGAAAGGAAAACACAGTTAAAGGTGCTTGAGTCAGAGCAGCAGGTAGCCTCTGATCTGCTCAATGTCAACCACATTCGTTTCCATGCCAACCGCCTCGCCTGTCTAACATTCAAAGCCCATTCAGCGAGGGTTGCCCATTAACGTCCACAATTTAATTTCCTTACTCAACATTAGCTCAACAGTTATTCCTCACCAACAAAAATATATTTTATATTCAGTTTTATATTTGGTTTCCTTCCATGCAAAGAAGTCTGCTTCTAATACCTCGTCAAATATTTCCACAATCCTAACTACAGTAACAAACTCTCACACACACACTCACACACACAAGCACACACACACACACAAACACACACACACACACACACACACACACACACACACACACACACACACACACACACACACACACACACACACACACACACACACACACACACACACACACACACACACACAGGAGATTCAGAGAACACCATGGAAAGACAGAGGGAGAGAGAATAGAGTTGACCGACAGATCAAGAGAGAGGTTGTTTACCTCTTAAAAACTTCAAACCTGGCCGCTAATCTTCTGCTTGTTTCCCAGGACCACCAGCGGTTTGAACTGGGATGACCTTCGACCTTCGCTGATGGTGGACGGTGAGGTGCGAGGAAGACGAATGCCTGTCATCAGAGGTCGGTGGATTTAACGTTGTGTTTGGTGTCAAGACTTTAGTTTTAATGAGAGCGCGACCTGGGAGGATCCAGGGGGAGCCGTGCGATGCAGGGTGCGGAGGACCCCCCCGGGTCCTGCTGTGTGCAGAACAAACAGGCCAGGAATAACAGGTCTTTAATGTCCCCATCCTCCTTTACATTTTATATATGCCCTGGAGCTGTGACCATGAGCAGGTTCTAGGGGGCACTTGTAAAGATTTGACCTGCGAACTAAATGATGACCAAATAAAGTATTAACATCCTTTGAGTCAAAACCAGAAATGGAACTACAGCCTCTTATTCTTTAAATGTCTTGGCTGCTTTAATATCAATAATGATGCAAAATGCTACTATTACAACAATTGTAGTTTTGTGTGGATGAAGGGGTGCCAGAGCCATAGGGCTGAGGGGGTACATGACAGAAAAAAGTTTGGAAATCTATAAGGCCAGTCTTTGATATATATCCGAATTCAGTAATAAATATTTGTCATGAAGAGGTGTGAGTTCATATAAAGTTGACATGCTCAACACAACGCACACACACACACACACACACACACACACACACACACACACACACACACACACACACACACACACACACACACGCGCACACACACACACACACACACACACACACACACACACACACACACACACACACACACACACACACACGCACACACACATGCACACACACATACACACACACACACACACACACACACACACACACACACACACACACACACACACACACACACACACACACACACACACACTCTACATAAACACTGTACACACACATACACACAAACTGTACGTACACTATCTTTCTCTTTGTGTAGAATGACACTAGTCTCCAAATCATATAATCACTTGACACATCTGTCTGGCTGAGGCTGATTGCTGTAAACAATTGTTTTTGGAGAAAAAAGAGTGGAGAGGCCTTTTAGATGTTGTGGATGATGGTAACTGTACTAGTACCTCTATGTAGTGTGCAGTGAAATGAACAATGTCATAATGGACAGTGTGTTGTATGTGGTCCTAGGATTTTACTTCATAACCAGACAACTTTATCCAAAGCCTCTCACAGTGAATTTAGCGTAATTGGGGCAGGTACGCTAGGACCAAGAAACCCCCTAACCACTGACTATCCTTACCACAACGGCTACACTATATCTGTGTCCATCTTCTTTTTAATCTCCCTACCCAGCCCCCGATGCCTATGACATATGCGGCACATATATTCACACATGGGTCGATGCCAGCTCTAACTTGGCTGGCAAATGATAAAGTTGACAAATAAAACAGCTCGTCATGACAACCAATGAATGGATCCAGCGATGGAGTTACACTGCGGAGCGGTTGTTTTACTGGCAGAAGGTCAGGAAATGACACAGACTGCTGTTACGTTAGAAGGAACATTTACAAGGTAACCAGGGTATTATGGGATGTAAGACATGGATGATAACCCCATCGTCAAGCTCATAATTTGGCTTGTGTCGTCTGAGGGTCATAAAAATAAGAGGAATATGTGGTGCATCGTGTTCTCACAAGGCGTAAGGTGCTAAAGTCTTTCACGCATGAAGATGTTGTCATGAGTGTATCTTTTTCGGACTGAATTTATTGAACGTGCTAAGAAAACACCAATACACCCACAATATGTACACTGTGAAATTATGTGTTATTACAAAACATTTGAATTGCCTCTTTATCTCTGGTTTGCTGTATGCACCCTAAATTAATGAAATGCAGATCCATGGAGATCCATAGGTTGAATTAAACTCCATCCTTTGAATAGCCTCCACCATAACTCTCTACCCCAGTGCTTGCATTGAAACGTCCAATTTTGTGATTCTGAGCGTAGTCCCACCAAGGTAACTAGTCCACTGACACCGGGTGTTTTTTATAATCTGAAGAGGACTGGTTGTACATATGACCATACATGGACTATCCTGAAGCCGTGGATCACAATTGAACCAAAAAACAGAGCAGGATGTAGAGGTGGACCTGACCTACAGCCCGGGTTTCTGCGGGCTGTGCCGGAGCGAAGCGCCCCGCGTCGTTAGACGCAGGAGTATAACTTTGCCTTAATGATGCGTTCAGAGTGCGTGGGGTTGTGTCTCGGAGTGTGCGACCAGACTCTCTTCATCTTGCGGTATTCCTTGCTTTTCAAAAGGAAACCAAGCTGGGCCGTATTTCCTCACGTCCTAAAAAAGTGACATGCAGCAATGTCACACTTCCCCTCTCCGTATTCTGGGAATTTTTACGCCGTTGGCCCGCACCAGGTGCTCCTAGCACGGAATGTCTTCGCTCCACAACACACACTTACACTCGCACACCCTTCTAAACATACATGTACACACTTGGACTCACTTATACGCACTTAGAAACACTCGCACACTTATAGGCCCACTTATTGCACACTTAGACACACCTAATACGCACTCTCTTGCTCTCACACACACAAACACACACGCACACACACATACACTTGGGTACACGCATACACTCTCACACGTGCAAATAAACACAGACTTATACACACACACTCACATAGATACACTTAGATACACCTATGTACATTTGTACACACTTATGCACTCACACACACATATATACTCACACACGTATATACAAACGCACACATACACTTATAGATTCACTCCCACACACTATCACACTGATAAAACACTGACTCACTCTTTCTACTGTTAACTTGTAGTTTTTCTACTGTTATTTCGAGTATTTCACAAGCTATAAACTTCTTAGCAGATATATAAATCAGGAAGCCAGGGGGGGAGCGTAATGCGATCTGCAGACTTTCGACCCGGGGGTCATCTGTCTCCAAGCCTCGTGGATCGGGGGTCGCGTGGGGGTCGGGTCCTTGAGGGAGCACGGGGATAAGATAAGGTAAGATAAGATGAGAAACATCTCTATTATTTCCCAAGGAAATTGTGCTGCCAGCAGTTACATAAGAAGAAATCATACCGTTGATGCAGAAGTTCATCATTCGTCCATAACCGGTTCAGGTTCTCGCTGCTGTGTCTGCTTCCGGAGCGCCGGTCAGGTTTGGTTACCAGGTCGACAAAGAGAGGCCAACGTTGCAGAGTCTCGGACAGCACGTAATTCTCACCCTGAGGTCCTTCCACGTTTAAACCCTGGTCATAGTAGCAACTTCAGTTTTAAACTGCACATACACACATACTGCACATTGGTATTCTGGGGGTGTAAACTTGCAGGCAAAGGCAGCCGCAAATCAGTCAAAATCTGCTCTTTCACCAGGAACCATGAAATTGTATTTGCCTAATGGAACAGCTCCCTCTAGTCTTAAGACTGTTGTGATAAAACTGCAACCCAAGAAGTCTGGCCCGGACCCTTAAGTAGTCGGCAACTATCGGCCTATATCAAACCTTAATTTCCTTTCTAAAGTACTGGAAATAATTGTTGCTGACCAAACCATCAATCACCTGATGAAGAACAACTTATTTCAACCCTTTCAATCTGGGTTCAGGTCTTTCTACTCCACTGAGACTGCTGTGACCAGAGTGGTAAATGATCTCCTACTTACCATACATAGCAATG
Source organism: Gadus morhua (assembly GCF_902167405.1). NCBI lineage: Eukaryota > Metazoa > Chordata > Actinopteri > Gadiformes > Gadidae > Gadus > Gadus morhua. Next base: position 17,162,775 of record NC_044067.1, on the reverse strand, counting down.
CAAGCTCCCTGCTGATGGTGCTTGACCTCAGTGCTGCCTTCGACACAATTGACCACAGCATTCTTATTTATCCTCTCGAACCCTGTGTTGGCCTCAAAGGTTCTGCTCTTCGCTGGTTTAGATCTTATCTTACAAATAGAAAACAATTTGTTCTCTGTGAAGCATCAAAACACTGCAAAGCTCTTTGCAAGCTACATCTCTGCTTTGTCTTGGCGATATCATTCGCGGCCCCGGGATTAACTTCCACTGTTATGAGGCAGACACCAAATCTATATTCCTAAGGTGAATGAAAGCGCTCCACCAAGATCAAGAAGATTGATTCTTGCCTGACTGCAATTCAAACATGGATGTCCGTAAACTATTTGCAGTTCAACACAGGGAAAACAGAGCTGACAATCATCGGCCAAAAGCCACACAAACATCCTGACTGCGTCAAAAATCTTGGTTTCTTCTTTGACCCTATGCTTTCTTTTGACCCGGATTTAGTATCGCGCGGAACTGCATCCTTTCATCAGAGAAAGCAAAACCTAGAACAATGTTATCCGCAGCAGATGCCGAGACGCTTTTCCACACTTTCAGATTGTCTAGGCTGGATTACAGCATTTCACTGTTCTCTGGTTTACCAAACTCTACCAAAGAATTAAAAAATTACCGCTTTTTATTTTCTTCAGACTATAGAGAAAATGTTCTTCTCTGCACTGGCTCCCAATAACTGCCTGATCTGATTTGAAGGTGCTATTTCTTTCCAATAAATCACCATCCTACCTGATTGACCTTATTATTTCTTATAGTTTAGCTTTATGGCCCCTACGGTGTTCAGGAGCTGGCCACCTTTACTTGCGTGATATTTTGGATTTGTGTGTTCCGCTGGTAGTTGTGAGATTTTTTTTGAGCTAGTTTTGATAGTGTTTTGAGGCATTGGTTTTAGGCTGTTCGTGAGCTTGTTTCGGTTGTGTTAAGGTGATCCTTGTGCGACGGTAGTGTGGTGGTTTTGCATAATTCTGACCAGGTTATTCGGTTGATGGTTGGTCATTGTGTGGTGGTTGTGAGCTAATCCTGTGGCTTTTTTGAGCTAGTCGTGTGCTGGATGTGGAGTAGTTGGGAGCTTGTCTTGGGGTGGTTGTGAGCTAGTCAGGTGATGGTTGTGTGGTGGATGTGAGAGTGGTGGTTTGGCCACAAGCCTCTCAGGTAAAGGGTCACAGTTAGCTTGTCCTGAGCATCTAAATAAGCTAGGCTGCGACAGGCCCTGAGTGACGCCTAAAGTATCACTTCAACCAGCCCCCCCCCCCCCCCCCCCCCCCCCCCCCCCCCCCCCCCCCCCCCCCCCAAACCCTCCTCCAACTCCTCCTGCTCCTGTTCCAGCTCTTCACTGCCACTCAGGATGTGACGTCTCTACAAATAGACCAGCCTTGGACTCTTCCATCTCCTCTCTCAGCTGCGTGTTTGAGTCTCAGTAACGCGCCTCCAACGACGAAGGTCTACCGTTGCATCCAACCGATACCTTTATCCGTCTCAACTCCACCACCACCGCTCTTAATTTAGCCCCAGCCCTGCCCAGTCTGTCCATCTGTCTGTCTTTCAGTCTATCTCTGTCAATCAAACCTCCCCAGCCCCTTTTCTCTCTCTCTCTCTCTCTCTCTCTCTCTCTCTCTCTCTCTCTCTCTCTCTCTCTCTCTCTGTCGTCTCTCACCTCTCTCTCTCTCTCTCTCTCTCTCTCTCTCTCTCTCTCTCTCTCTCTCTCTCTCTCTCTCTCTCTCTCTCTCTCTCTCACTCTCTCAGTCCCCTCTCATCTCTCTTTTGCCAACTCTCTGTTTCTCTGGGTCATTAATCATCTGCTCGTTGGGGTCCTGTTGGGGTGGGAACAAACCAGCCGCTCCCTGGGGGGGTCAGGGTTGATTTTCCAGTGGTGGCAACAACTTTGCAACTTTTCAAAGATATTCCTCACCCAGCGGGTGGTTTTGAGGGTCTGGCTATGAATCTGGCAGCCGCTAAAAGCTAGCACTCAGCAGTCGCGTGGCTGTAACCCCAGCCGCGGCGGACGCGCTCACATCCACACCGACAATTAGAAGTTAATAAATCACATGCCGTTTTAGCACCTTGATTCCCGGCGTCGACGGAGATGGGGTTGGGGGGATCACTGTGTCTGTCTTGGGTGGAGATGTCTTCCTTTGCTAATGAACTTCTAGCTTACGGTAGCCTAACGTAGCTCTAGCCAGAACTCTGATTTGAGGCAAACCAGCGAGCACTTTGTTTGCTGATCGCTACGGTTTGCTGAGGCTGTGGTACGCTACTAGCAGAGTTTGAAAAATCACTGATCATGGAGTTGTGGTGTTTATCCTTTCAGAGTTACTTTTTACTCTAAACAACATGAATAAACTTTAAATCACACCAAATTCCAAGCTCTTATACATGTTGTTTGTGTTGGGTGGATTAGTTAACACGATGACATACTGTAATAAATAGTATTGCATAGAGGTATTCTTGTACTTATGGGTTAGGCGCAGTCAACATGGTAGACGTACTGTTATAATTAATAGTGTTGTGTTGTAGCAGGGGCATCTGGGCCAGTAATGTCTGTGACTGGGGGGGTGGGGGCTATGTCACTGCAGGGTGATGGTGGTGGGTGGGGGTTGAAGGGGTTGGGACACCTGTGCTGCAACCAATTTGTCTCTGTCGAAAGAATGTGACTTTGGTCCTCAATGAAGGTGAGGTGTGGTATGTGTGTGTGTCAGAAAGTATTTTAAAGTGTAGTTATGTGTGTGTGTGTGTGTGTGTGTGTGTGTGTGTGTGTGTGTGTGTGTGTGTGTGTGTGTGTGTGTGTGTGTGTGTGTGTGTGTGTCTGTCTGTGTGTGTGTGTGTGTGTGTGTGTGTGTGTGTGTGTGTGTGTGTGTGTGTGTGTGTGTGTGTGTGTGTGCCTGCCAGTAAAGTATATCAGGGTTGAGGATTTAATCTGTGTTCTTATGTTTGAATACGGTCAGGACATATCAAGATGTCTCCATCCTCTTCACCTCTTAACACTTGACCATGAAGAATGGTGCTTATAGTTGTTTTGAAATGATAAAGTTAAATCAGACTTCAGCGTTAGAAGCTACAGGAACACATTCTGCGAAGTTACAGCGATAGAAGTCAGATTATTCTTATTGCAGTAGTATAAATTGGATCACTGTAAGAAGTAAGATTAAGGTGATATTGGTCATAATAAAGTCTTATTGTAGTACGATAAGTTACATCACCGTTAGATTACACTGATGTTATTGCACCATGAAATTAACAGTGTGTTCCCACAAGGCCACAACAAATGTGTCCCCATTGACCTTGTAGCGGATGTGACATGGCGCAAAGGATCATGGGACAGTTCACGAAAGGACAAGGTCTTATGTTTTATGTTTTGGGATGTATTGTTTTTGACTAGTGTGTATAGTTTTATTGGCCTCAGTATTGGGTTGATGATTACACGAAAATCTTTTGAAGACCCCCCCCCCTTACTTGGTATCCTCTGGATGGACAAGTGGAACATTCCTTCAGACTCCATTTCACTGGCTTGGCACACATCTTCCTTAATCACTACAGAGATGGGTGAGTGGAGTTGATCTAGAGTTACAGCACTGGGCAGAGATAGAGCATTCTCAATGCAGGGCCATCTGAGGCTAGCTTGCATACTGCTAACAGTGTAGCATCGATACAGGACCACCTGGTGAACCACCCGCTCTCCCCTCCCTCTATTCACCTGGCGCACCACCAGTTTTCTTCTAGCTAACTATCAGCTAACAATTTATGCCACATAACTACCAGCTAACCACATACTAACCATCAACTAACCCCACTGGAATTAACAATAATGATAATTAGTCATGTGTACAATATTACCATCGGATTACACATGTCAACAGAAGGCTGTGCTTTCAGCTTTAATATTTATGATAGGATTGGACTGGTTTGTTAAAATCCAAAAGGTTAATTGGGGACAGGTCGAAAGGTAAATCAACCATGGGCAGTTGGCGAACCATTCAAAGAAATGAAATTCCAAACAAGTATTTAGCAGCTCCAACAGCTGCAACTTAATTGCGTTAAGCAAACCAAAAAACACAAGCAACATTTCAATAAATTGTGAAAGTAAATGTAGGAGGGTGTGTTTTATAGCTGATTGAAACACAGTGGAAGTATTCACTTCTGAATCAAATTGATGCACTCAGAATTCAGAGTTATCCCACTGCCTAAAATGCAGCCTCGATCTATATGCATAATTCTAAATGCGCACGCAACTGAGTCTCCTATCATTTAAACACCAAACAGAAACTTGTGGATTTATTCGTTTGTGGGCACTATCGGAGAACACTATATAGCCAGTGCGGTTTGTATGCCCTTAAGAGTATTGGACGAAACAAAGATATTTGTATATAAAAGAAAGTATAGAAATCGTCAATCCCTCGTTTGGAATGTAGCTGATGTCAATGGATCACCAACAGCCCAATTCTGGAACACGCCTACACCACGAGAGTGTCAGTTGAACAATAATCATGGCTGATGTATTTTGAAATAAACAATGTTACAGATTAAACCGGGTCCTAATATACCAACTAAATCCCTTAAAAATAATTAGAATATAGACAATTGCGTTGTTTACAGGTGTTTTTAATCTATCTTCAAATCGCTAATTGAAAGTGATTGTGAGATCAAGTTGCAAAGAGAAATATTTTCTCAGTCTAAACATGATTGTGAAGGTCTTATGAGAGAGGTAGACAACCGTTATCAAAATACCACCAGAGGTAGTGTAAGCCTCACTTCAGGCCGTATTTCAATTTATCCACCATAATGATTCTCCTGAGGCTAACATCAATTTGAATGAACCAATCAGATTCCGTAAATACACCAGAAAGTATTTGGATTATTTTAAGTCAGCCATTAGTTCTATCTTGTGGGATGTGGTTCCTATGTTGAAAAACGTAACGAAAGCTAATCACTTATTTGTAGAGCTCTTAAATTCTGCTCTAGATTCTTCCTTTCCCTTGTTTAACAAGAAATCCAAATATAATTCCTCAAAGGGAAATCTGTGGATAACAATTAGTTAAAGAAGCTCTCCCGCAAGAAAAATTAACTTTACAGGAAATTGATATCAAACCCTTCCCTCTTAAAAGTTGAAACTTCCAAGAAATGCAAAAATCATTTTACAGCTTTAGTAAGGAAAACAAAGAAAAAAAAATATTCAGGAAAATTCACTCAAGCTTCAAACAACATTAAAACAACATGGAACCTCATCAACCACTTACTGAACCGCAGTAACTCCCCGTCAACTGGATGGAGATGAATGACAAGAAGGGTATTCTCTCCAACCCTAATGATATTGCTAATGGTTTCAATTACTTTTTTGTAAATATTAGCCCCGAACTGGCATCTAACATCAAGGTACCTGATATAAATCCCTGTATCATGTTTAAGGGCCAGTATTCTCCGCTACAAAATCTGTGTTAAAGTCTGTGATATCAGCATGGCATTAAAGAACCCATGGGCATGAAGGCATTAAAAGTGTCCTCAGAGACCATTGACTTCCTCATCACACCCCTCACTCACATCCTCCCTTTATCTCTTCAATCTGGAATCATCCCCCATGATATAAAAATTGCAAAAGTTATACTAATATTCAAATCAGGTGATCAGGAATTCAGCAATTGTCGTACCTTCTACCTGGAAGCTATAAGACGGTTGAACTGCTAACACCTCCTGATTATGCACTGATTAACTGCACTTATGCACTTTAATGTCTATGACCCCGACTGCTGACCTAATTTGCATTTGCACTTTGACTTTATCAACTTACTTACAAGGAACCTACTGCTGCACTTGTACTCATTAATACGCTGCTAACCTTCTTTAAATATCTTCTTTTAATATGTATTTTTGTATCTTAGTATGTCTTTATTTATATTAATAGTTTATTTTTAGTTAAACAAATTCTAGGGTTTTAAGTAGCACACTGAGACCTGAGTAGTGTATTTTGTTTTTCATGCAAACGTTAAATGACAATTAAAGCATCCTTGACCTACTCTAGACTTTCTAATAATTTATCGGCTAACGACATCTTAAACAAACAACAATATGGCTTCCGCAAAAAATACTCCACTGAGCATGCCCTTTTACAGCTTGTGAATTATATTTCATCGTCTCTCGACACCAGGAAATTTGTTCTTGGAGTCTTCCTGGATTTGAGTAAAGCTTTCGACACGGTCAGTCATGATATACTCACTGCCAAACTAAATAGATATGAATTGAAGAATACAGCGTTGAGTTGATTTAGGAATTATCTCATCAACAGAGAACAGTGTACATGAATGTTTTTTCTTCTAACAAAATCAAAGATCTTTTTATGGTGTTCCCCAGGGATCAATCCGGGGTCCTTTAATATTCTTAATTTATATCAATGACATGGCCATATCATGCAATAATCTCCATCCAGTATTGTTTGTGGTTGACACTAACCTCTTAGCTTCACACAAAGATTTCAACTCACTGATCAAAAATGTTAATGATGAATTATCTACTATAGAGAAATGGTTTCAACTGATCAAGCTGGCTCTCAATGTGAAAAAATGCAACTTCATGATTTTTTTGAATATAAATAAATACTGTCCTAAAGAGCAAGCTAAAATCTATATTAACAACGCTGGAACTGAACTCGTTCAACAAACCAAAGTCCTAGGGGTCCACATCGATAGTGGTTTAAAGTGGTCTAAGCATATGGACCTAGTCTCAAAAGATCTGCCAAGTTGCTGGGCATATTGAGGAAGGTTTGTCACTCAATTCAGTCCTCAGCTCATCTAACCTTATATTACAGTTTTTTGTTTCCATTTATCAACTACTGTAATATTGTCTGGGCGGCAACTTATCCTACCTATCTCAGAAAATTACAAATCATACAGAAATTTCTGTAGACGGATTTTGTCTTTTCTTTTTCCGTTTTGCCTTAGATCGTAATAAGTTTCTTTTTAGTGTATACAATTTTTATGTTTAGCCTGCATGTCAACGAATCATGATATGACAATAGGTGTGGAACTCTGTACAAGTCTGCATAGGCTTCGCTCCCGCCTTGCACAGATGCTGTATTTTTTGCTAAACAAATAAACTTCAGCTCTAAACTCAGCGATAGGTACTTGTCCAGACAGAATATAAATTAAATGGAATTATATATTATTGTTATTGTTATTGAAAGTTGCTATCTCAAAGATTTCACCCATTCCCTGAGATTATGCAAACCATGGATATGGTGCAAACCTGAGACCTTGTGAGTGCGTAGTTCCATTCCTGTTAACGGATACGGTTTGAATCTATATCAAATCATAATTTGAAAACAGTTGTAGTAGGCTTGTTTATCATTTTATCTTTTGTAAACAGGGCCAATCAGTTTACTGGTTACAAACTTGTCCCAAAAAATATAGATAATATATGTATATAATATAGAATGTTTCAAACATTTCAAATGAGAGGCATTACAATTAATCATTGATTCATTGTAAAGTGGTTATACAGCGAAAATGTTGTTGTTCAACTGCGTCCCAGTCCATTTGTTGGCACCGTAGTTGTTCTAAGTCCAGGTGTCTCTACTGGCATTAACTGGCGCTACCCTGTCCCTCCCTGTTTATCTGACCACATGAATCTGTACGAGGCCTGTAAGTTAATATATCGTATATAATATGACGTCATGAAACATTACACAAACACATGCATCCTTCAATCTTTCAAATTATCTACTTGACAGATGCTCTCTTTACCACTCTCTCTCTCTCTCTCTCTCTCTCTCTCTCTCTCTCTCTCTCTCTCTCTCTCTCTCTCTCTCTCTCTCTCTCTCTCTCTCTCTCTCTCTCTCTCTCTCTCTCTATATATCCCTGTGTCAGGGTCTCTCTCTCCCTCTCTCTTGCTCTGTCAGGGTGCCATGGGTCTGACAGTTTACACCGTTTATACCCCGTGTCACCAGGTTGTTAGGTCGTTTAGGTTTATTTCAGACAGCTTCCAATTAGGTGCCTTCTAATTAATCAACACCATCACTGACGACTGATGTCACTCTGATCTCAACCAATCGGGACTCTGTGTCCGGACGGCTGTTTTTTACGAGCGCTAGCGGCATGCAAGACGCCGGCCAAGAGACGGGGACATGACACCATGTTTTCAACCTTGTCATCATATTGTTCCTCATTGAATTTTCATATTTTAAAGTATATATATACATATGTTTATATACGGCAGCATGGGAACAGGTTGTGTGTTGTGGTATGTAAGCTAATGCCTCGTAGCCTGTGAGCGTTTCATGTACAGTGACCTTGGAGTTCTGCCGGTGTGCTAGCGTGTGTGTGCTTCGTCTGGCCTCCGCTGCTCCGTGTGGTTAGCCTCAATAACTGTTTAAGGGCCATGTGTAACGTTTGCCATGTGCTGGATACTTTTTTATCAGGGACACCGTACTCCTGATTGCACACATTTTCAATATGGGGCAAGTTTGAGTTGTGGGGGTTTCTGGGGGTAGAGGTTTGAGGGGGTGGAGGGTGCTGTGTCAAATCACTTCCATGACCCTTTCAATGAAGGTGCTTTGCTCTGCACATAGAATATTACTCATAACCTTGGCACTGTCAGTGCCTAGCTCAACCTGTATGAGTACAGGGAGTACCCCTCACCCTGTCAACGTGAGTGTCCTGCTCTACCCATAGCTTTACAGGAGTATAACCCCTTACTCTGTCTGGAAGTGCCTTGATCTACCAATTGCTATGCATGTAATAGATGTTGGGATAGTGTCTTGCAGTTAACAGGGAATTGAACCTCTTACCTTGGCAGGGCAGGTGTCTTGCTCTACAAAGGGAATTGAACCCGACCCTGGTTGGTGCTTTACTCTACACTTTGATCTACACAGCTAAGCCCCCCCGCAATGGCCCCCACAAGTGGGGGTGAGTAGTGTGTGTGTGTGTGTTATAAGAGGCCACTGATAGACGCATTGGTCACAGCTTCTGAAAGAGCGGGGCCTAAAATGGTTTGGGATCAGACCGGTCCATAAGTGAAAATAGCTGGCCATGCTAATTATTTCACAAGATATGGCCAAGGGCCACGTGGAGGGAGGAATCGAGATGTGTGTAATTCAAACCCAATTGATTTATGGGGCTAAGTTTCCAGAACGCCATGGCAGCACGTTGGAGCTGCACCTGTTGCTCTCAGATGGTGAGTTATAGATAGAGCACAAGGTACAACGTATGGAAACTGAGATCTTTGGCCCCAACCACCAGCAGCATCTGTCAGCCAAGGTGAAGATCGGTCCCAGTTTGGTGGCCAGGACCCTTAACCATGCTGTGAAATTCTACGTTTAAATCAGACACTTAAAAAAAATATTTGAGAGCCGTTCATCTCAGTTCCCGTTTACTTTGATTGGCATGGTTTAAAATTAGACATTTAGAGCTGTTCACCTCCCTTTAGTAAGGAAGCACTTTTATGTTATTACATACTGTATGTTTCCGTTTTTTCTTAAAAGGGATTTCCACCTTTTTCCCCAGATGTAGAAACATTGGAAAGATTAAGTTGTTGACTCAACAGAACCCGGGGAACTGAACCAAACCAAACGGTCTCGCTGGATTTATATGTTCTTGGCTGGTTTTTACGTTCCGCTACACGGGAAAACCCTTCTCTTTATTTCCTACGCTGGACACTAAGTTGACATAAGTTGAACTTTATTACGCTGTAGTCTTGGTTGCCAGGGTTCTAGTTCTAGTTAACAGGGTTCTAGTCCTAGTGGTCAGGCTTCTAGTTCTAGGCCCTGTTCTGGTTCTAGCGACCCGCCAGAGCTTTTCACATTAAACGTTCCGGCAGAGAGCGGGAGAGTCTAAAAGCAGGACCGAACTGCCACATGTGGGTGGGTTGTGCCTGACACACACACACACGCACACACACACGAACGCACACACACGCGCACACAGAAGAACACAAACACACACACACACACACACACACAGACACATACTAATTAAAACAGAAAGTCTGAATCTAATGGAATCAAATTAAAGAGTGCTAAACATTAATAATGATTTAATGTAATAATGATACTATTATTATTATTTTCAGCAGCCATATTACTGTAGTCAAATGTTCTGATGCCTCTCCTCTCATGGCTACAACCATGGTGGCTTTATTTTTTCCCAGCATGCAGCAGGGCAGGAATGTGAAAGTCAAATAAAATAGGTGGGGGAGCAAGAGCGGCGCCCTAGGTTACCCGAGCACGTGAAACGCTAGGGTTCATCTTGTTCTGGCAGCGGACACACTCTGACACATCCAGTGCTGAGATTACATCTTTTCAAAGCAAACACACGGAGCACCGGTGTTTAGCTTGGCCCTCCATATTGTTGATAAAGAGCGGCGAGCGCAGTGCGTTCACACTCTGGGTGATAACTACAGAAGGCCTTTGTGAGGGCTAGCCCGGGCCCTGCAACACCGTTTATTTTGGAGACTAAAAGTGAGCTCAACGTTGTGTGCGAAGCTGTTTACAGAGCATAACCCGTTTATGAACTGTGTGTGTATGTGTGACTATTGCCGGTTTGAGTACATGGCATTTCTTGGCTGTGTTGGAGAATGTTTATTAATCGTTTCACACATTTATTAGATCTATGTTTACTGAGACATCCCAACGATTAAAATGTAAAAGCCGTTTGGCCAGATTGTGTGAATATGGCGCCTGTAGGATGCAGTCATGTCAGCGACACTCAAAGGTCTGTTGATGTCTAAATCATAAATAGATACAGGGCAGGTTCTCTTTAACTGACTATTGGCCCCTTCCTGACCAGTTGATTGATAAAGATGCTAAGATATTGGAGTTGTCGAAGAAAATAAATCCCTAATTTACTTTATATTATGAGAGAGATGGGGGAGATGGTATAAGAAATAACTGATGGTATTTGTAAAGATGGCAGGTATATTATAGATGGGCAGAGAAAGGTAGAGATAATAGAGATGGTAGATATACACGGAAGAGAGAAAGTTAGAGGGAGGAAGAGATGATTAGAGAGAGGTTTTAGGAAACATGTGCAAAGGATCCTGTTTAATGCGGTGTCTGTCTGGGGCCCCTTCTCTTTGTCGCAGGCCCCCCTGGTTAACACGTTTCAACACCCCTCTCTCCAAACACACTCTCGTCTTATCCCCCGCACTCGCCTTCTTCGCACCTGCAGTAAAACAATGGTTTATTATGATCTCTGACCTCTGTCACCGCTGCTAGGCTTTTCCTGTCTGACACAAACACACTCACACGCGCGCGCGTGTGTGTGTGTGTGTGTGTGTATGTGTGTGTGTGTGTGTGTGTGTGTGTGTGTGTGTGTGTGTGTGTGTGTGTGTGTGTGTGTGTGTGTGTGCAGGAGTTGGCGTGGGATTTTACCGCCCAGCCGGGCGCTAGCTGCCAACATGCCGTTTCGCCGCTGTCCGTCCCTTCACCAAGGTGATAATTTTACGACACTGGGTTGCTCGAAGCCGTCGATGCGCTAAACAGATTTGGCGGTGATGGCTCAGATCGACAAAGGCGTCATTGTTCCCGAGGTCTTCCACCACCCGCCGGTGACGCCAGCCACGCCATTGCTGCAGCCAGGGACCGTTAGCATGGTGGCTGCTAAAAGTTAATTTTATGGCCGATTAGCCCCTGATGATTAATCCGATAGATTGAATCATAATGTATAAAATGCTGGGAAATAATAGTCTAAAGGGAAATTTGCTTGCCTCTTCCGATATGGAGCCAAGAAAGACAAAAGTATTAATTTTTATAATGATCCATGTTTCTTGTTTTCCTTGTAGGCCTACTTCTGAATAATTATGCAATTTTTTTTGATTTTATAAATGTTCTGTTATTTTAATATTAGATTATTGAATCATCGTTGCAGCGCTAAGACCAACATGCTGAACACAGCATTGAAACTCGGACCCTCAGCTGTGAACTTCTCGGGAGGCGTTTAGTGGTCCTCTTCTCACGCGTATCTCCATAGATCACACCAGCACAGCGGCACCAGTGTGGACACACAATAACATTGATGGTGATAATCCTTCCTGTTTCCTGCGCCGTGTACCTTCTCAGCTCACGGCCAGGATCTCCACTCGATGGGGCACCTGCTTGGGCCGGGAACATAGGCAAGGAAGAACCACTAAAGCGCTAAGTCTGCAGTCACATGGCGATGGGGAATCACTTTGATTCCCGCGTCAACATCCTGACAACCAATCAAGTGGCAAGTTTATGATAGGGGGGAGATGGGGTTGCAGCTGTATGAAGTGAGTTTAAAAGGAGGATATGTGTGTGCTGGGGAAGGGCTGATGTGTCAGTAGGGGGGGTCCGGCTATGCTGTTTGATGTTCTATTTCAGCTGAGGCTTGAAAGAGCTTGTGTCACATTAATCAGGACCACAGGGGATTCCTGGCATGGCTTTTTGCTGACCCCTCGCCAGCCATTTATTAGGGGGAAAAAAGAGCTATATTTGCACCGGCAACCTTTCCATGTGTCCGGATGTCAGGTAACCATTTGTCCTCTGGAGTTAATACTTTTCCCTGTGCCACGGCCTCTTGATGTGGAAGCTGTGGAGGCAAGATATTGGCAAAGCACTGATCATATGTCATATTTTATTATGTGTGTGTCCGTGTGTGCTGAATGTGCATAAAAGTGATCAACATTATCAAGATGCACGTTTAAAAACATGCATCCCAGCTCGAAAAGACCTGCACAACCTCACATGCATGTGTACATACACACAGACTCGCTTAAATATAGACAGACTTCCACGCTACGCAGTACATGTGCGCTATTCCACGTGCACGGAGACGAACACGCCATCAGAGATGCAGGATTGCAGCTGCATGTTATCGTAGCAACCAAAGTTGTGTTGCTATAGCGGAGATCTCCACACATGAACGTGTCAATCAAGTGAAACCCAACGTCGTGTTTTCATGCTCTTTGTTCTTCTCAGCGAAACCCAAGCTGAGGCGCTCCTACTCCCCCCACCTCCTCGTTCTAGCGCAGTGTATTTATCCGTTTACGGATATCTGCTACTAAATTTAGCCTTCCTAGCAAGCTAACCTGTTCCCAAGCTCTTATGAAAACATTGTTCTAATTCAGAACAAGGAGTCACAACGCCAGCAGAAATGACTCGCACTCTTCAAACGCCCGAAAAGGGGACAGACGGAAGTAGGCGTTTCTAAATAAATAAGAGCTTTTCCGTGAAATATGATCAACTTTTACTGTTGTCCACTTCCTGGTGCATGGGTTTCAATGTTTCGCCGCAATGAAAGAGTGGAACCCGGAGCCAGGGCCCTCTCCGATGTCAAAGGTGTTCGGGTACTTGTTGCATGTCATGCTGCGTTAAAACCACATCTGTTTGGATCCAGAGTGATTTACTGTTGTGGGCACAGGGTGAAATGCCAGGAAAACTCGATAAACCACGCAAATCCCCCCGGAGCGCCCAGAGCTTCAGCAAAGCGGCGTAATGCCCAAATGAAGTGTGAGAAACGGGGGAAAAGAACGACCTTGGAATAGCTTTTACGACACGGTTTACTCTAGGATGAGTGTCTGGTTCCTTCGGAAATATCGCAGCGTACGTAATGCACGGCGGTATTTGTCTCATTCTGCACGCCAACTCGCACGCCGCTACCACACTGCAAATAGTTCCACTTGGATTTCAGAACGCAGTGCTATTGTCCTGACCTTGCTATTCTTCCATGAAATATCAACCGATCACATTCTGATCGGTTGGCGTAGCAGACTTGTTATTAAGCATTAAATGCATGTTGCTGCTAGTTCAGGGAATGCACTTAATGCGCTAAATGCGTTTATTCCGCTAAATATGTTTAATGCGCTAATGCGTTTAATGCACATAATAGGCCTACATCCAGATACCATCGGGATCATGATCAAATGAGATGTTTACAATCTCAAAGAAACCGATATCCTTCAAGTATACTTGGGGCCATTGTTATAACAGCTATCATTTTGGTGATTATCATGTTGTTTAATCGAGACCAAGTAAGTTCCTTCCACTGGCTGGTGACTTAGCAGACTCCGGTGGCGGTCCACCTAAAGATCCTTAAGCCTCAGGCCTTTGCTAGGTCACCCCTTGAAGACCCACCGCGGTGATGCTACTTTCCCTTTCTGGCCGGGGATCTGCTCAATGGCTTAGGGAAGGTAGGATTCAAACAGGTGGTTAGATCGAGATGACGTCTACGTATTTCTGGGAAGGCCCCCTGAGATCACCATTGGACGCATTGGCCAATCGGGTCGCTAGGAATGCTCGGCGAACTTTGGTTGTCCGCCGAGCTCTAATACCTCAACCTTGTTATTAGATTACACAACCACAGAGGATTCAAACCATGCAATGGAAAGTTCCCAGTATTTCCTGCCTTTGCCTGAAACCGTCTACACGCTCCGCCCCCTTCTGTCTTGTATTTTTTATCTCCTGGACTTTGTAGCCATAGAAACGCTGATGACGACTCTCTCGGTCCTTCGTTTGGATTCTTGTTGTGTTTTTTTTATTTAGAAGAGAGAGTGGAGCAGGTGGATGCCTTTTCCAGAGATGACCTGACGAGATGTTTCATGGGGGGTGATGGGTGATTGGGTGGGAGAGGTGCCCTTTTGAAGGGGGGTTGGGGTGGAGATGAGGAGAAGGCCTCAGTTCAGACTTTAAGACATCGCTGGTCCATGTGAACCTGTCCCTCCAGTGCGGGCCGTCAGGCACGGGGGTGTTAGGGTGAGGGGCATTCGGGATTCAGACTATTAGTTCTGGGCTGCCCAAGCACACACTCACATGTGTGTGTAGAGATCTCTCTGCTAATTATAGGCTGAAATCTGACAGAGAAAAATTAGAGGGAAGCTGGACAGCTGCAAGACCCTGAGGAGGAGGGTGGGGTGGGGGGGGGGGGGGGGGGGGGATGGGTAGAGGTGCGGGTGAGGGTGGGATGAGGAGGGTGAGGGAGCGAAGCCAAAGCAGGTTTGGATTTCGTTCTAAATCCTCAAAGGCCCTTCTTCCAACGAAAAACAAAATTCAATCATCTGGCTGTCCACCTCATCCTCTCTCTCGCCGATCGCCCAGTTCTTCATCAGACACTCTCTCCCCTGGCTGGTGGGGGGCAGCGAAGGGGGGGGGGGGGGGGGGGGGGTCAAAGGTCAAGCCTCAGGATCGGATCGCCGGTGGGTTTGATGGGACCCGAACTAATGGCATTCCCTCTCAGGGCTTAGAGAGGAACCCAGAGACCTCCCCTGAATCTGATCACACACACAACCGTCAGCACGTCCTCGGACAGACAAACAAGCGCAGCCAGCAGATGGACAAAAACACCTGTGTACACACTCCCACTTACGCGCATTGGCACAAATAAACGGACCCACACGTATTCGTACACACATACACACATTCACACACATGTTCATTAGGCCTGCAGCGGATTCGAATTGTATCCGAATCCGTTCGGTTCGTTTACCACAGTTCGGAGCATTCTGGAGATCCGCGGATTTCGGTTTCATGAAGGCATTGCCTTATGTAGCGTATTTTGCCTACTGTAGCCTACGTCCGATACTAAAGGGTGTTTAGGACCCAGCGGAATGCATTCTCTCCAGTGCTGCCCGAGCCAATGAGGTAGCTGTAATAGGTTGTTTTCTGAAGTTCAAGCGCACGATTCCTAAATTTAAAGAAAGTAATTGATACAATTATATTCTAAATATACGGGAGATAAATACAAACGGGTGATAAGCGGGATAACGGCCTTCGAGGTCGACCGGTTCGATGGAAATAATGGACAGGTAGAGGCAACTCTGGCTTCATGCTGCGCTCGTCGCCAGAGTTCTAAGCCTCGTCGGCCGTTATCCCTTACATGTTACACTCAGTGCACCATGTTTTCAAATGCATTTAGGGGAACATTTATTGCACAAAAAAGCCTTGCAAGTTGTCTGATTGCAGTCAATTAACACATTGCAAATAGCCTGTGGGTCTCATTCATTTTTGTGTTTCTCCCCCAAACCCTCCGTCAAAAAAAAGTCCGCCTTTTTACTACCACGGACATGATCCTAATCCGAACCGTATCCGAAACCGAGGCCCAAAACGGTTATCTGAACCGAACCGTGGACATATTGTTACGTATTTTAGGAACACAAGCTGTATTTCCCTCACTTAACCAATAGGGGGTAGGACCAAATATATAAGCCGTAAATACTACACATAGCCACAAGGGAAAGCAGGACATTACTGAAGGCTGCAATAGATACTTTAGTCACAGAGGGCAGCATCACAGACCAGGCGAGGAAAACCGAGGATTACGTCACACCGGTTCCTCTCCAAGTCTTCCGGTCCTCGCTGAGTCCATAAAGAAGACCACCTGGCCACGAAAACGTTAGAACTCTCCCGGCAGCGATTACCATACGTGGGTTTGTGGTTAGGATCAGCTAGGAGAACACTCTCGCACGTGCTAAGGCACATCTCCAATCACTCTTTACTTCAGAGCATCAGTTTACCATACCGAAAATACTTTATACAAATAAAGTCTCGTTAAAGCTATTCCTTTGGATTCGACCCCTCTTTCCAAGAAGAACATTGCAATATGTATATATATAAATATATATATATATATATATATATATATATATGGAAAATATGTGGTCAATATATATACATATGCATCTAGACACACATGCACACATGTATGGACTCGTGCACATAAAAATTAACATTTGCATGCAGACACAGACGCACAGACACACACACTCTGACACACATAATTATTCTTACCCCCACACACAATTTGTGTCTATTTACACGCACACACGCACAAATGACACAAACACACACCCACACATACACACACTCACAAACTATACCCAACAGAAGAATGGGAACGGCTGTTCCATAACTTTCAAGATTGAGGTACCGACAGGCAATAGGAACACACATAGTGTCCCAGGCTTCCTCCTGTGGTCTTAACATCACAGGGTACTTTCCGATGATGTTAGCCTTATAGCTTAGATCAGAGTTGCTCCCGTAATGTTAACATGTTAGCATAGGTCTGGGTTCCTCCCTGTGTGGTTTGCATGTTAACGTTAGCTGCGGCCGATGACTAAACGAGTGTTGTCACCTGAGCAGCGTGGTACGTCTTAGCAACAGCTCCCTGGTGACCTTATCTCCGGGAGATCGGCGAATCCCCCTCACCCGCTTGTGCCTGAGAGGGCTAATCTGTCCCAGCAGAACAGACACGCTAACCCTCAACACACCGCTAAGTGCTACGGCACTATGCTACTCATTTCACCCTTCATAATGTGCTGCTGTGCAAAACGCTTCGCAATGTGGGCTGTAATATCGTAAGATCATTATCTTGTTACGGACAGCGATAGCGAGACGGGTGCCAGCTAAGCTGTTCTGTAGCCGCTGACACGGTAGCCAAAAGGAGATGGTTTCCCTCTCTCCGGCTGATAGACAGGCGTCGACCCATCCTGGCGGATTGTCGCTGGAGATCCAAGGAGCTGGAATGGCTCCGCCCCCATGAGCAATAGAGTTGACCTTGGGTTGACCTTGTAGCTAGCAGTTGTGTGGCCGGTGACAGGTGTGCAGGTTCAGACCTTCAGATGGACATCCTCTACGCTTGGAGTCAGTCTCTAATCCTCCCCCCTTGTGTGGGGCAGGCTGACGCCATCGTGGAGCCATTCGTCTGGCTAGTGAATCTGAGGTTGGTAGTGTTATAATACTAATCAGTTCAGTGTGTTCAACATGGTCTAATGGGGTTTGGCAGTCTCTAAACGAATCTCTTGTGCGTTAAAGTTCTTCTTATCTTTCTACACTCAGGGTGGAACCAGAACTACTGTAAGAACCACCATAGACAGCACTTGAGTTGTTTTGCTGGGGAAGACAAACTCTGTCAGGGAGAAGTGAAAGCACTTGACATTTGGAAGCAGACTCTCATCTCCCCCCTAGTGGCCTCCCCCGGTGTGACCTCCTCAGGGTGGTTGGGGAATATACATCGCAACAGAGATAGAATACTAACGGAAAGATTTTTTTTTGTTACAACAATTATAAAATATTTCAATTATAGAATTATATTTAATTTAAAGGCAGGCCATACTTTCTCTGAGAAGAACCTATGTTTAAATATACGTATTTAAGATATTTTGAACCTGTGCATTCTTTATTTTCTATAAAACCACATCTCTTTATTCTCTTCATGTTTTATCATAATTGTGTTCTTTTGCTTTAGAATGAAGCAATAGATTATCTCTATTATCTGTCACTTCATCTTTATCAGCATCACTGAGTGCGTGTGATTATGTACTGTGTTTCAAAGAACAGAAATCTCTTGGTCCAGCCAACAGGCCTCTCTAGTGACCTTGGTCTGAGGACCTTATTGAAAACACTACAGTCAGCCCCTTTTATAAGAGCTGATCCCTCTAGGGATTCTGGGATATGAGCTGGCCCTCCACAGAGTGTGCCTGCCTCCTAGAGGACTCCCTCTGCCCCTAGTGGACAGGTGTGGTACATCTAGGACTAGTGTATTGATTCTCAACCTAGGGTGTACATGGAAACCCCTCGGTTCTAGGGGGTACATGGGTAAGTTCATGGGGGGACGTACTTTTCTTTGTTAAACATTCAAAAACGATCACATCAAATGTTCATATTTGTTGAATTTATTCAATGCCAATGTTGATTGCTGCTGACAAATAAACTTGACTTATCATTTTCGGCTCAGCTTCTTCCAGTTTAAACACCACTATAATATCAATAACTATCCTAAATCCTAATATTATAGTATGTATTCTTAGGCCTCAATAACATTCTTAATGATGCAAAATCATTTTGCTGTAATAATAACATCAAATTCAAAGGAAAACTTTTGTGGTTTGGTATAGGGTACTTGAGCCATACTGAGAGAGGGGGGGGAGTTGGGAAACACTTTTGACAGTTGTCACTTTGGTGCTGCCGCCACTATACAAAGTGTTAATAGCCCAGTAGCTACATTAGTACACACATATACCTTACTGCGCTATTTCAGACTTCTGTTTGGGTGCTAACCTTTCTTCCCTGGTATTATGCTGCATATAGTCATGCTAAATGTGCAGACACATGCACACACAAACGTACACACACAGACAGACACACACACCCACGCACACGCACACACACACACACACACACACACACACACACACACACACACACACACACACACACACACACGAACACACACACACACACACACACACACACACACACACACACACACACACACACACACACACACACAGCTGCATAGTATATAGTGTAGTAAACCTGAGTGAATATCCAATATACAACCATGCTATAAAATAACTTCCTATTTAATGTTCATCTTAGGCCTGCATACCCTCTCAAACTCTTTCCACCACTTTCTCTCTCTCTCTCTCTCTCTCTCTCTCTCTCTCTCTCTCTCTCTCTCTCTCTCTCTCTCTCTCTCTCTCTCTCTCTCTCTCTCTCTCTCTCTCTCTCTCTCTCTCTATCTCTCTATCTGTTTTTCTCCCTCGTCAATTACATTTGAAATGGGAAACATACATTTACATTGCCAAATCATGTGAATTGTAAAATAAGATGCAACAATCTACAGTTATACAGTGAAGAAGAGATCTCTCTCTCTCTCTCACTCTCTCTCTCTCTCTCTCTCTCTCTCTCTCTCTCTCTCTCTCTCTCTCTCTCTCTCTCTCTCTCTCTCTGTCTCTCTCTCTCTCTCTCTCTCTCTCTCTCTCTCTCTCTCTCTCTCTCTCTCTCTCTCTCTGTCTCTCTCTCTCTCTCTCTCTCTCTCTCTCTCTCTCTCTCTCTCTCTCTCTCTCTCTCTCTCTCTCTCTCTCTCTCTCTCTCTCGCTCTCTTACTAGAGCACCTGGTCTGGTGCTGTTCTGTAGTTTATCCTGGGAAGTCCATTAGCACTCCTAGCGTAGGGGGAATGTACCATGTGTGTGGGTGTGTGTGTGTGTGTGTGGGTGTGTATTTGTGAGAGCGAGGGAGTGAGGGAGAGAGAGAGAGTAAGAGAGAGAGACTACAGCTTTACTGAGCATTAATACAGCACTAGAGTCCCTGCAGCGGCCCCTGCAGCGGGCTCCATGGACACAGTGTCTCTCCATGGCCCCGGTACCCCAGGGGCCCCATGCTGATAGGGGCCCTGCGACAGCTTTTGGAGTGGGGTGGTTTGGTGAGACGTTGTTAGCCGTGTCTGTGGCCCCCGAACTGAAGTCCGGGGGCCACAGACGGTGGCGGGTGGGGGGGAGGGGGGGGGGGGGGGGGGGGCAATGCTTACAAGACAGGGGCCCTGCCTCCCCCCAGCGGTCACATGATCAGAAGCCTGACCAACTCACACCTGGGGAGGCAGAAGGGAGAATGCTCAGCAGATGATAGCTATGCCAGCCACTAAGTCTGTGTCGTTGGACCTGGTATTCATCTGAGTATGTATTTGGGTATGTGTGTGTGTGTATGAGTGTGTGTGTGTGTGGGAGTGTGTGACGCGGTGTCTAACATGTCTTTGCTTAAATATAGGTACATTTAGCCTTCGAAACATATGTCAATGACCTGTAGGGTGTGTGTGTGTGTGTGTGTGTATGTGTCTGTACGGTGTGTGTTGATCTGTAGGTGTGTATGCATGCGCTGGTCATCTGTATGCATAAAATTCCCTCTTAGATCCTCTTTTCTCTCCTCTCTTTGTTTCTCCCCTCTTTTCCCCCTCTCCTCATCTCATCTTCTCCCACTATGCTCCCCTCCCTTCCTCGACCCTAATCCCTCCTCCTGTCCACTGCTCCTCTCTCCTCTCTTATCTTCTAAACCCCTTTCCTCTTCTCTCACCTACTCTTAACACCTTTCCTGTTCTCTCCTCCTCTTTTCCTCTCTCCTCGCTCATTTGCTCATTCTAAGCTTATTGAATACTAAGCTTTTTTTACTAAGAGTTTCCGTTGATGGGTGGACGCCTGTCTATCAGCCGGAGAGAGGGAAACCACCTCCTTTTGGCTACCGTGTTTCCGTAGAAAAGGAAGACAAATCTCTTTTGACATTCTGTTTGTATGGAAGACGGTGCTACTAGAATGGGTCGGAGGGGGGAGGTGTGTGGGACGGAGAGGGGCTAAGGTGGTGAACAGTTACTAACGGCACCCAAGGCTTGTGTTGAAACACAAACACACACACCCACACGCATACACCACACACACACTCACACACACACACACACATACACACTAACCAAGGACCAAACACATGCGGTCAGGAACAGACACACACACACACACACACACACACACACACACACACACACACACACACACATGCTCTGAGAGCGCGGCAGGTCACATGACCTGGCAGAGATTTGAGACGGCTCAGATACACAGCCCACCGCAGCTGTGCTGAAATGATTTATAGTGTGGACACACACACACACAGACACGCACACACTTTACACACCCACCCACACACACACACACACACACACACACACACAATCACACACACACACACACACACACACACACACACACACACACACGCAAACACACACACACACACACACACGCACACACACACACACACACACACATACACACACACACACAGAATTCACACGCACACACATTGTACATACACACTGTACGTACACAGTGTACAAACATACACACACACACACACACACACACACACACACACACACACACACACACACACACACACACACACACACACACACTGTACATAAACTCTCTTTCTCTCTGTGCAGAATGACACTAATCTCTAAATCATAGCTATAGAATCACTTGACACATCTGTTCAGCTCAGGCTGACTGCTGTAAGGACATTATTGTTTTTGGAGAGTAACCGTATCTGAGCAGGATATTCTCAGGATATTCTCTGAGCAGGATGTTACTGTACCTCCACATGGCCCTGCTCCCAGCACCAACCAGGCACAGAGCATGGCGTTTTAGTTATAATGTAAAGCTTTATCTAATGTAGGCCTATAGCTTTAGTTTTGAGGCTTTAGTTATTATGTAAAGTTTTAGTTTGGATATACAGCTTTAGTTGTGATTTAAAGATTTAGTTATGATGTAAAGCTTTAGATATAGTTAAAGCTTTTATAAGGGTGTGGAAAATGCATCCATGGTATCTTAATGTGGGTGTTTTAACAAATTAAAAAAACGAACTCCTGTTATCCTGTAAAACAAACTCTAACCCTACCACAAACTTTAACCCTAGGTAAACCTTTTTTATTCCAATTGTATTGAAAGAAAGAGTATATAAAAATGATCGTGAGCATTGACTCATGAATAATAATAAATATAATATCAATAATATATTACAGAATATACATACAACATATAAAAAATACAAATAATGTAATCCTAACTCTAAAGCTTACCCTAACACCGACCCTAGTGCTAACACTAATCCTGGCGCTAACCCCACATTGTGTAAAGAAGATTGTGTAAAGACTGTTCTAACAGATGAAGAGACGATCCTCATTGTTTTGTCATCGGTTGTTTAGTCTGGTCTAAGCCAGCTAGCGGCTAGCGGCTAGTGGGTGGTGAGGGGGATTCCTAGCATTTGGAGAGAGGGCGAGTCAGCTGTGGTTGCGAGGTGTCATCCTGTGTGAGAAGTTTCTCCCTGGGCCGGCTGTCAGCGCTGGGGCCCCGTGGAGTGTCCCTAGCCCCCAGGCAACACCTTCACACCCGGGCCAGAGACAGAGAGAGGACCTGGTGTGAGACTGTACATGGCTTTCAGCAGCTTGCTGGCAGCTAGCGGGCTTCACCTAGCAGCTAGCGCCTAGCGGACGCCAAGTCGTCCATCAGCGGCTTGTTTGACCACCGTGTGGCATCACGTTCATCATGCAATTATGGAATATGGAAATGTATCAGTACACCAGGTATATCTGCTATGTGTTTATATATCAAATATATAAATACATTATACACATTAATGATACAATTATAGCACATTAACATATTAAGGATGCATTTTTATACCGAGTATATTAATGATATAATTATATAAATTATACAATTACGTATAAAATAAATACTGATTAACATAATGACACAATTATGTATCAAGTAGGCTACATTATGGATGCAATTATGTATCCAAAATATTAACTACACATTTATTTACCATGTATATAAGGGCAGTACACAACAAAATGATTGCATGTGACCAATAAAGAGCTGAATAAAGAGCATTACTTTGAGCAAAATTGTAATATCACAAAATAATGCACAGTACACATTGCAAATAATATTATATCATGCATAGATACATAATGCATAAAAAAATACATAAGCCGTCAGATACAAA
The DNA here is from genome assembly GCF_902167405.1 of Gadus morhua. Taxonomy (NCBI): domain Eukaryota; kingdom Metazoa; phylum Chordata; class Actinopteri; order Gadiformes; family Gadidae; genus Gadus; species Gadus morhua. The sequence goes on along the minus strand of NC_044067.1, from coordinate 17,139,472 downwards.
TCACCTACAATTATGTATTGAATTCATTCACATTCATATTATTTTACAAAATTATTTGAAAACATAAAGTGCATGTACATTAATGATCCAGTTATTTAGATACACAAACATTTATGATGCAATAATCTAGACGGATTGTACATAAATAAATAAATGTAATATGCAAATATAAAGTTAAATGTATGCATAATATACATATATATATATATACATAATTGGACGGACCTGTTTGTTTTTATAAATGGATTGTTTATATATATTTAGACCAGAGCAACGGGACCCTCTGACAGTGTGTGCGTGTGTGTGTATGTGTGTGTGTGTGTGTGTGTGTGTGTGTGTGTGTGTGTGTGTGTGTGTGTGTGTCTGTGTGTGTGTGTGTGTGTTTGTGTGTGTGTGTGTGTGTGTGTGTGTGTGTGTGTGTGTGTGTGTGTGTGTGTGTGTGTGTGTGTGTGTGTGTGTGTGTGTGTTTGTGTGTGTGTACGTGGTGTTGGTTGTGTGTGTACGTGGCGTTGGTTGTGTGTGTGTATGTGTGTGTGTGTGTGTGTGTGTGTGCGCGAGTGTGTGTATGTGTGTTTGTGTGCATGCGCACGTGTGCGTGTGAATGTGCCGCTGTGTGTGTGTGTGTGTCCGCCTGGCTGACAGTTGGCTAGGTTTGGGTTACGGGGGCTTAAGGTGTAACTTATTGGAAAGTGTAAGAGAGGCTGACGCAGTACTCCTTTCTATTTTCACCTCCCCCCCACCCCCCATCTGCTAAGGGTGCTCTGATGCCCTTAGCAGATGCCCTGCATTATTGCGAGGCAGGGAATTGGACATTCTGTCCATATAGCGCACTATAAATATCTCAGGGACGTTTATTGTTCTCACTAGGGTTCAGGTGCTAAAGCGTTTGGGTTTGCAGGAGGTCCTGGTTCTCCTGGTTCCTGGTGGTTCTTCTGAGAGGCTGGCAGCTCCGCTAACTGCCCAGGTGGGAGGAGGGATTATGGAGTTATTTGACAATGGAGCTCGCGAGGATGCTTCTCATAGCAGTAAACAAGTGTTTCGGGGTGTTTGGGGGTTTTCAGAGAGGACTGTCGGACCTATCGGTCAGACAACTAGCTACAGCCAGCTAATGTGGTCAGCTTTCTAAACGGACAGTGAAAATTTATCCTGCTGGAATAAAATTAATATATTTGCTGGCACATATAGTTAGCATATGCAAGAGCACATGCTAATTTAATTCACTGAATGGTTAATGTAATACATTTGATAAAACAGCTTCTATTTCTGAGGGGAACATAAAATATGAGACATACGGGAGATGGACTGGAGTTTTTAAGCAAATACATTTAAATTACAATTCAATCATAAATCATCCAAGATACGATTATTTTATTTAGATGACTGATTTGATTTTCTTTCATCTCGTCTTTTGAAGTACGAGGCCGACCATGTTGTAGGTACTTCTCTACATGACTTCTAAGTTACTACGACACTGCGATGTTACTCACTACTATGTAAGTGTGTTGCTACCTCGACCAATCAGACAGGGCCTTCACACCTGGTCCCCTACAGCAGTCATTACCTTTTAATTGGCGCTCTGAGGGGCTAACCGCTAATTTGGTGCAGCTACTCTTACCAGTAATCCTCCGGCTGTGGCTGAAAATAAGATTAGCTCTCCTAGCATTTCGCTAAGGATGCACATATTCAGTATACATCGGTTTCCCAGAATACCCTGGGGCCGGCTGGCTGGCTAATTGAATGTGACTTCAGACGACATTCTATACGACAGAGTGTGGGAGCGAGAGAGCATGACTATATATGTGTGAGTTAGAAAACGACATTACTATACGTGTGTGTGTGTGTGTGTGTGTGTGTGTGTGTGTGTGTGTGTGTGTGTGTGTGTGTGTGTGTGTGTGTGTGTTTGTGTGCGTGTGTGCGGAAATCTCGCTTTCCATCCTGATAGAGAATTTGCATGTATATTAACATATCTGTGAGGTTCAAAATGACGTCGAGCACCCCCCCCCCCCCCCATTGCTTCCAGCCGTTGGTAATACCATTTAATCAGGGATTATTCAGTGTAACCCTATTGTTATTAGGTTTCATGTTTTTCTGTAGCTTTGTTGTTCTAAAATGTGTTGTGGTCCTCTAATTTATGGTTAAGTTTGGCTAAGGTTAACAGCTCACTGATATCTTCTAAGGCTAAAGCTGAACATCTAGTGGTCAGCAGCGATGCTGCAGCTACTAACAACACTATGGTGAGGCTACAGCTAGTGGTGAGGCTACAGCTATTGGTGTGGCCACAGCTAGCGGTGAGGCCACAGGTAGCGGTGTGGCCACAGCTAGCGGTGAGGCCACAGGTAGCGGTGTGGCCACAGCTAGCGGTGTGGCCACAGCTAGCGGTGAGGCCACAGGTAGCGGTGTGGCCACAGCTAGCGGTGAGGCCACAGGTAGCGGTCTGGCCACAGCTAGCGGTGAGGCCACAGGTAGCGGTGTGGCCACAGCTAGCGGTGTGGCCGCTTTTCCCAAAAAGGGTCCTATGTTCCCCGATATGTATGTGACCGGGGAACAAAAAGGGTCCTATGTTCCCCGGTCTGTTACGTTTTCCACCATCACTGCCAAATTCCAGCCGAGATAACCACCATTGCATGTCTTTACCTTTTGTGGAAGAGGGAGAGATGTCGGAGAACCCGACGCAGTCTATTCATAATATTGTAATGACCACGGAAGAGGCAACGCCGGTAAACAAACCCTGAGAAGCCCAATCCCTACGAGAGCTCCCCGCGCTATGGCCATCCGGAGGCGCACAGTGCTTTTGGCCGTGATATTATAGATACAATTGCATTATATTATATACTATATAGAGCTCCGGGAGTCGCAAACGGCAACAATCACTTTCTCCCCCATGCTGCAGTTCACCCCGGACTGCACTGCGCTGAGTTGGCCGGTTGAACGCTGATTCGCTGTTACGTTACGTCACTCAGTAGCCACGCTGTTGAACGCTGATTGGCTGTCATCACGCGAATGTCGCGTCAAAGTTTAAATATTTTCAAAGATTGATAGATTGCGGGGAACATAGGGATGACCCCGCCACAGCTAGTGGTGAGGTTAAAGCTATCGGTGTGAACAAAAGCTAGCGGTGTGGCAACAGCTAGTGGTGTGGCAACAGCTAGCGGTGGGGCTACAGCTAGCGGCGAGGCTACAGCTAGCGGCGAGGCTACAGCTAGTGTTGAGGCTAAAGCTAGCGGTGTGGCTACAGCTAGTGTGGTTACAGCTAGTACTAAGGCTATACAACCAGTAAGAAGATTGTCTTCAGAGGGACCTTGTGAACTCTGGGGGGATCCGTCTTGTCTGTGACAGAGGTTTATATCACAGCCTGGGGGCCACTGTCCTGACCTGCAGGACAAGGGGCCTCTACAGGGGCCCTCCTGGTCTGACCCTGGCTCCCAGCACATGGATTGCATTACCTCACCTTAGGCTTAACTCATCCCTGGAGGCTGTGTGGTCCCTCTTCTCCTGTGATCCTCTGCTCTTCTCTCTTCTCCTCCTTTCCTTCTCCTTTCCTCTGCCACATCCTCTCCTCTCATCTCTTCTTTCAATTTCTCTTGTCTTCTGTCTTCTGCTCTCCTTCAGCCCGCTCTTCTTCTATCCTCTCGTCTTCCATCCTCCCGATTCACACATCCTGATGGTATCCTCTCCTGCTCTGCTCTGCTCTCCTCTCCTCTCCTCTCCTCTCCTCTCCTCTCCTCTCCTCTCCTCTCCTCTCTTCTCTCCTCTCCACTCCTTTCTTCTCCTCTCCTCTCATCTTATCTCCTCTGCTCTCTTCTCTGATACCAACATCACATATGTGTGGTAGGAAATATAAACGTTCCGGATACAGCGAGTTGTTCGTACAACTCTTTTTTTCTTTTTCCTCATAAATCCTGTTATTTTTCTAAATGTTCTCCCCCCTTCCTCCTCCTCCTCCTCCTCCTCCTCCTCCTCCTCCTCCTCCTCCTCCTCCTCCTCCTCCACCTCTTTATCTTTGTTTTCATCTGTCCCTTCCTGCTCTTATTTTTCATCTTTCTCTCTCTGTTTTATTAAATCACCCCCTCCATCCCTCTTTCTCTCTCCTACTCTCCTACTCTCGCTCTCTCTCTCCCCTGCTGTGTTCTAATCAGATGGTTCCAGATGTTATGGATGTGTCTCTATCATGTGCCGTGTGTGTGTGTGTGTGTGTGTGTGTGTGTGTGTGTGTGTGTGTGTGTGTGTGTGTGTGTGTGTTGTGTGTGTCTGTGTGTGTGTGTGTGTGTGTGTGTCTGTGTGTGTGTGTGTGTGTGTGTGTCGTGGGGGGTCCGAGTGATGGGGGTCATCGTTTCTTCTTCAGCATCTTGAGAGAGAGGAGAGCAAGGTGTTTTATGATGAGACATTCTTCCTTCTACAGAGATGGACTTATTATGGGATGAATGTGAGCGTAACAACTTCAGAACACATGCTGACCACCTGTAAGATGTTACCCACCTGAACGCCCCCCTCCCCAAAACACACACACACACACACACACACACACACACACACACACACACACACACACACACACACACACACACACACTCACACCAGAAAAAAAAAAGGATTAATGACAGAATTATCCTCACACGTCGTTTCAAACATGTTCTGCCTCAGTCTGATTTCCTATGTCCCATGATGCATAGCAGGTTGCCACACACCTTATCGTGTGTGTGTGTGTGTGTGTGTGTGTGTGTGTGTGTGTGTGTGTGTGTGTGTGTGTGTGTGTGTGTGTGTTTCTTTCTGTCTGTGCAACAATGAGTGTGTGTGTGTGTGTGTGTGTGTCTGTGTGTGTGTGTGTGTGTGTGTGTGTGTGTGTGTGTGTGTGTGTGTGTGTGTGTGTGTGTGTGTGTGTGTGTGTGTGTCTGTGAGTGTGTGTATCTGGGAATGTGTGTGTGTGTGTGTGTGTGGTGCTTCTATTCGTGCATATGTCTGTCTTTGTGTGTGTGTGTGTGTGTGTGTGTGTGTGTGTGTGTGTGTGTGTGTGTGTGTGTGTGTGTGTGTGTGTGTGTGTGTGTGTGTGTGTGTGTGTGTTTCTATCTGTGTGTGTGTGTGTGTGTGTGTCGTGTGCATGTATTTTTTGAGTATGTGTGTCTGTTGCTGTGGGTGTGCGTCTGTGTGTGAATATGTGTGAATGTGTGTGTTCACAGCTATGTAGAAGAGGGTGAGGCAGGGTGTTTATAGATAGCCAGGGCTTCACTCATAACTATTAAAATGCGACAGCTCAATCTGGGTGGGACTTGAAGCCCTCATGTCCATGATTGTTTTACATGATCCAACTATTACTTATTACCACAATATATATGACAAGACAATCCAGTAGCTACCATGTCTTTGTAATTCCCCTAGCTCCTCTGTACTCTTTACCCTGTCCAGTTTATTTAGAAACATTGAGAGTACTTAAGTACATGTTAGTGTGCATATGGGAACACGCAGGAGGAAGAGGGAGGGAGAATGAGAGGAGAACCAAGGGAGAGGGCAGAAGGAAAGAGGGGGTGGGGAGAGAGAGAGAGAGAGAGAGAGAGAGAGAGAGAGAGAGAGAGAGAGAGAGAGAGAGAGAGAGAGAGAGAGAGATGCATATGTATAAACAAAGTATATAGATATATTTATTTATTTATAGATATATTTATCTCCTATCATGGTAGCAGCGAGGGGCTGTCAGCTGCCAATCTCACCACCTCTCATCACAAGAGCTGGCCAATTAGAGGGCGGGGCGGGACTAAGTGGGTGGGACAACACCACAGTGTTGGGCGGAGCTTGCACATTGAAACACTTGTATTCTCTAAATGGAGGGACTTCTGGTGCTGTCAGTTCCCTGTAGCAGGGCTCTCTAAATGTTGTGACATTCTAGAGAGCACACAAGGCTGTTTCTATTGGCCGGAACAATACCCTGGAGGCCTCCAGCTCTAAACGCTGGCCTATTCTGCGGCTTTTAGCACCAGATATAGATTACTGTAAGAGATCACTTAAGCATGATTAAATTATATACATCTCTTCATCACTATGTACAGCTAGCCACCTATTCTCTGTCTCCAATCCCCCTTGACTCATGTGTCGTTTTCTTTTTCTGTTTTCTTTGTTGCTGTTGGTCACATTGGACCCCTCATGTCCATGATTGTTAAACATGATCCAACTATCACTTAATACCACAAATTATCTGAGAAGACATTCTACCATGTCTTTCTTATTCCCCTAGCTACCCTGCACTCTGTCGAGTTGATTAAGAAACGTTGATAGTACATGAGAACATGATGTAGGTGTGCACATTGGAACACGAGGGAGGGAGAGAGAGAGGAGAACCAAGGGAGAGGGTTGAAGGAAAGAGGGAGAAGAGAGAGGGGGAGAGAGAGACAAGGAGAAAGAGGGAGAGGGAGAGAGAGAGAGAGAGAGAGCGGGAGAAAGAGAGGAGAAGCTATGGAGAGAGATTGTACAGCGTTTTGTTTCTATGAAAACGCTTTATAAAATGACCATATTATTATTATTTGATTTTACAATTATTAATCACTGATCTAAAATGATCTCTTGTAGTAGGTAGGGAAGCACAATATCTTATGCTTCCCTACCTACTACGAGAGATCAGATAAGCGTATTAATGAAAATCAAGTCACAACCCAACCTCTTCATCGCCACATTCTCCACACAACTCCCCCTTGTCTTTGTCTTTTTCTGTTATCTTTTTTGCTGTTGGTCAGATTGTACAGCGTTTTGTTTCCATGAAAAAAGCTTTATAAAATGCACATATTATTATTTATTTTTTTTGATTTTACAATTATTAATCCCTGATCTAAAATGAGGCTGTCAGAGCAGAGAGTACAGGACCCTGTTATGAAATGGTGAAGAATTGCAGAGATACACATAAGAGTGTCAATGTCTTTTTTCCACATCACGACATGATGGAAATATACATTATATATATATACAACATATAAAATGTTTTCTCATAAGAATGTAATGTTTATTGTGGTCCTGATTCATGACTTTACCCCTGCATGTTAAACGTGCAACTGTTGGAGCCCGGTCCGGTTTCCTCCATGAAAATGATTGAGGGAGAGAGAGACATAGAAAGAGATGAAGGTCATGTTTCATCGTATTTTCCCTCCCTCTATATGTCTCTCTCCCTTCCTCTCTCTCTGTGTCTCTCTCTCTCTCTCTCTCTCTCTCTCTCTCTCTCTCTCTCTTTCTCTGTCTCTGTCTTTGTCGCTGTCTCTCTCTCGTCTCTGTCTCTCTCTATGTATCTCTATCTCTATCTGTTTCTCTCTCTTTTACTCTCCCTTCCCCCTCCCCTCTCTCTCTCTCTCTCGCTCCATATACTGTTGACTCTGTTAACCCTCCCTCCCTGTATTCCTTACTCTCTTCCTTCTCTTCTGTCTCTTCCTGCTCTGATTGATGTTAAAACGGCATCACAAACCCACACAGTCTCAGGGCAGTGGGGTGAGGGGGAGAGAGGGTGAACGGGGGTGGGGGGGGGGGAGTGAGGAGGTTGAGGGGGGGGGGAAAGAGTTGTAGAAGAACGGAACTGTTTAAAGAGGAAAAGGAACCGTGTAATAATTTCAAATGTTCGTCTGGGGGATTGCTCGGACCAAACTGTTTCAGCAGACCCGACATTCCTGCTAAACTTCTCTATCTCCCTCCATTCCTCCTCCTCTTTTCCTGCGACCTCAGAGCTCAGACCCTGTCTCCCACTGACCCTTGACCCCCTCCAACCCCCCCCCCCCCCCCCCTAACCCATTGTCCTTACCCCCTACCCCCTCCCACCCGTGTCCCTCCCAGCAGGGGGGAGATGATGTCAGTATTTGCAGTGTATTCAGCACCAGGCACGGGGCCTGGTGTTCTGATGTTGTGATTACACGCTCCACTTGAGCGCTGGGGTCTCCGGCCTTTTAAAAGCTTTTATAGAGTACCACTCCGTCCTCCCCTCTGCTCTCCATAAAGAGACACATTCAGAGGGAGAGGAGCTAGAGTGTTAGGCCGTAAAGTCACAGACGTTTTTAAGGGGGGTAGGAGCTACAGGTTGTACCCTGTCATGGCAGCCGGAGCGCCACGCACACTTCCTGCTTCCTGCATGGCGTTCCTTTTTCGTGCACGCAACCAACTCATGAGAGTTAGAGGGGTGTGTATTGTGTGTGTGTGTGTGTGTGTGTGTGTGTGTGTGTGTGTGTGTGTGTGTGTGTGTGTGTGTGTGTGTGTGTGTGTGTGTGTGTGTGTGTGTGGGTGCACATCATTGTTTTTGTGTGTGTGTGTGTGTGTGTGTGTGTGTGTGTTTTATGTTTGTGTGTTTGTGTGTGTACATCAGTGTTTTCGTATGGGACTTAATGTATGTGCGTTTGTGTGTGTGTGTGTGTGTGTGTGTGCGTGTCTATGTGTCGGTACCTCAGTGTGTAAAGGAAAGCGAGCCATGTTTGTGGTGTTTGGCGGTAGGGTTTCATTGCTGCTCCAGGTAAAAACCAGAGCAGGTTTATAACCATCCAGGGAGGGCCCGGGGGGGGGGGGGGGGGGGGGGGGAGTTGGCACTGAACCCCTGCAGGATAGGAGCTCAGGAAGGGGCAGAGCAGAGCTCCAGCTGCGGCTCTCCCCCACTCCCCCCCCCGTTCCAACCAGGGAGCCTGATGGGAGCCACGCAGCCCAGCCTATCATGCCATCACGCTCTGCTTTGGTGTGTAATGGACGGCCCCCCGGTTCAGGGGGAGGCGAAGCGAACATGTGTTCCCCCCATCGAGGTTTTCTAGCGTGGCCCGACCATGAAACCCAGCCTGGACCAGATAGTGGTTTTATAGAGCCGGGGAGACCCCTGGAACCTCCACCAGAGGACGTATAAACACACCTGATCCAGCCTTAAGCCAGACCGCACCGACGGGGATTTAGTTACCACTTTTAATACTATTTTAGGATACTTTATTATTTATGACCTTCAGGAGAGTATTTTTGAGCATATTTGATTGCAGTTGGATTTTTTTAACCCCGGCTTATTTGGCCGATTTTGTTTTATTCTTTCAAACACGTGGTAGAGAGCAGTGAACGACTTCATTTGAAACCTTCTCTTGTAGCGAATACTGAGAAGAAGTGATTCAGCAATGCACAAAGCCCTTTAACAATGGTCGTTCATTTCTTCGAAAATATGAAATACAACTACTTTAAGTTGTATTTTGTTATGGTAGTGGTAAAATCCCAGTACTCCATGTGTATGCTTGGCTACCTTTGATCAGCGGTGAGGCCGGTGTCTATAGAGACGTATAGGGTGGAGAGTGGAGCACAAGGTCTGGTCTGGACAGTTAGTCTCTCTCGCTCTGGGGTGACCTTGGACGTCGACGGGTCGTAAATAAGTTTCAACTGCCACACACCCACACACCGCACCACACACACACACTGCCTCTCTGCTTCAACTGAGTACAGCGTGTGTCTATGTGTGTGTGTGTGTGTGTGTGTGTGTGTGTGTGTGTGTGTGTGTGTGTGTGTGTGTGTGTGTGTGTGTGTGTGTGTGTGTGTGTGTGTGTGTGTTTATACGGATGTGAGACTGGGAGTAAGAGTGTGTTTCTGATGGATTTTGTTATTGTATGATCAAGTCTATTTTAGTATATTATGGTTAAAATACACACATGACCCATACCTGCTGATCTCCGTAGTACCATCAAATGCATTCACTGCGTTTGCACACAGATTAATCATATTTCACAAGATGAATGATGTAGTGTCCACACTGACCTCATTCAGTAACAGTCGTGTCCCTTATAAAGCCAGGAGACACATATGACTGGGCTGATCATTTAGCTTATGACGTGTCGGGATTTGATTTAAAGGTCTTTCAAGGTGTCTATATCCTCTCCTGTCACGTTCATGTCAGCCCGGGCTTAGTCCACCTCCCTCTTGTTTGTCTCAATCAGGTCTCAGGAAGTGCTGGAGCCAATGAAATCTCCCTGTGGTGGCGGGTCATCCCCAGCCCTCCATCCAGTTAATGCAGAAGGGATCAGGCCTATAAATAACTCAGCACCTCCTTTGGCTTCCGCGCCCGGCCCTTAATTGTCTCTCTTTAAACAGCCATGTTATCAGCACCCCAGGGTGCATGTGTCCCCCTCGGTGTGAATTCTCCCGCTCGGTGTGGGCGAGTTGGACCAGGCCGGACGCGCCGGGGCAGATGAAGGTGAATAATCCCGCTCAGGGCTGTACTTCATCGGCTGGAATCCTGCAACGACAGCCATCTCCCCGCAATGATTGGAGGAGATGGAGCCCCCCCTCCTCCACACCAAGCCCACGCTCCTCACCGCCTCCTTCTCTCTGGTTCTTCCTCACCCATCTCCTTCCCCCCCCCCCCCCCCCGCCAACACGCTGGCCTCCGGCAGGCATGGAGACGTTAAGGTCGGACCGGATGAGGCACACATGCGATGACAGGCTCTTTACCCGGCAGATCGCGTCCAACGCACGCGGGCGAAATCCAGACCATTTTATTGGCATCGATTGAGATGTCACGCAGAGCATTTGCTGCTGTCAGTCACTTTCTGAGGGATGCAGTTGAAAAGGTTTGATCCCCATAACCATCTGCCGAAGAGACAAACATATTAAAATTAGAAAATGTGGCAGAGTTAGCATGGCAACAGGCCGGACTTAAGTTCATCTGTTCATCCTGATGACGCGCCCAAACCCAGACCCTTCGCCTAGTTGGTTCCCAACCTTTTGGCCCATCACACGATTTTTTGGTGGAAGGATTTTGTGCGAACCCAACTTCTTACATCTGTTTCAAAAATGCTCGTGGAGCATATTGTTTAAACCCAATCAATATCTCCCTGTGATATTAATTTCGCAGTGAAGCAGTAACTGGTAGGAATCATCAATCTGTTGGTATGTCTTCACCACTCCAGCTGTAACAATCCTTCCACTTGTGGAACTCCTGATTGCTCCCTACAACCGGCCTCAAGTCTTCAATGCATCCTGAGCTAGAGCAATGCTGGTACTCGAACGTGCCTGAAGGACACTGGTGTTGAATAGCAGAGGTAAGCTGGGGGTAAGGGTGGAGGCCTTTGTGTGTTCCATGAACTTTTACCCAACCATCAGACAGTTCCAAGAGGCTTCGCCATCGGAGGTTCTGCTGCAGCTGGGGGAAACCCTGCCCCTACCCCGGCCTCTGACCGCTCTGGTGTGTTTAGAAGGTTCTAGGAGAGATGGATGGACCTGGCTGCTGTGTGATGTTGGGTATAAAAAGCTTCAAGTCAAATCAGCAGAAACACTGAGCCTCCACTTGACCCAGGTTTGTCCCAGGGCCTGTCCACACCACGGCCACATGCTCATTAATACTGTCAGCGATGATGTACATTGCTCTATCGGATATCCATGTCATCAAAACACGATGGATCTTTATCAGATTTGATGTATCTTCTAAAACCATCTAAATCTATTAGCAGGCTACTGCTTTCTAAAATTGGTTGTGGGAATCAGTCCTGTGTGTTGTATGTATTACTTCTGTATAATTTCTTTAACTTCAATTGTATTTAATTGCGGGGTTGTTTTTTGTGGTCAAACTGTTGAAAGGCTCAGGAGGCCATCATTGGAGGCATGTGGTGATAGAGACGTCTATCAGTGAGGTGTGGACACGACTCTAGTCATTTATTTAATGAAAGGGAAACACTATCGTCCTCTGAGAGGGCGACAGAATGAGGGCTGGGAGTGTTGTTGTCATCCGCACACTGTCCCCCTCTCTCCCTCCCTCCCCCTGAACCCCCTCCCCAACCATCCCCTGTTCTTCCCACCTCATCACGCATTAATCCTGCAGTATTACGATCACCTACCGATCACATGTAGTCACCAAGCCAGGTGGATGCTTTCAACACCCCCCTCGCCAACTAGTCTCTCTCTCTCTCTCCTTCTCTCTCTCTCTCTCTCTCTCTCTCTCTCTCTCTCTCTCTCTCTCTCTCTCTCTCTCTCTCTCTCTCTCTCTCTCTCTCTGTGTCTCTGTAGTTAGGTGAGTGACTACATCAGAAAGTTGGACTTTTAATAAATGGGGCAAATAGTCACCAGCTGCCCCTGATTAAAAGATGAGGCTGCAAGAAAAATGCAATGGCAGTATCACACGTTCCTGCTCCCATCGAACAGTTGGTAACCAAATGGTAACAAATTGTTAGCAAATTGTTTTTATTTTTAGTCTGATGAACAGTGACTCAAATTTGCATAGTTGTACAATTGCACAATTGTAAGCCTGCATGAATTGTAGTATTTAGATTCAATTTCAATTATATTGCCAATATTTCCAAAAATCTCTATTCTAGTTCTGTTCTGATTCTATTCTGTTTATAATCTAGCAGGAGACGTCCTCCGCTGGAGCGTGTGTTCTGTAGGTCAGCTTTCATGACATGTCAATCTGACACCCTGCTTTCTCTCCCGGGGCGAGCAACACCGGCTCACATTGGACGAACACAAACCCTTAACCTGATAACCTGACTCGCCATCATGATGGTAAACCGACTCTCCCTCATGATGGTCACCTCATCGACACTGCAGCCCAAAGCATCATGGGTTCTATTTGCGCTCACACTGCACAAATCTTTAAGTCTGTATACATTTAAAGGGAATATGAACATACCCTGCTTAAGTAGAGAGAACTGCATGTTTACAGTAACAGGCAGGTAGGTCATGGGCTATGTACCATGTGTTAAAGGTAACAGGAGGTAGTCGTTCTGGAGGGAAAACTCTCAGACTAGGAGGATATACATTACTTTGACCCACAAACACACCCAACAGCAATGCATGCTTACAATAGCATTTTTGAGCTCTATTTTTGATATTTATTTTGCATATTCTTGAAAATCTAAGAAAATCCATATGTCATCATTGATCTTTGCATATCATTTAATGGAAACTTCTGGTAACACTTATGGGTTCATTAATTAAGCATTAATAAACATTATTAAATGCCGCAATAGTAAATGAATAGTTAACTAATGGTCTAGTTATCATTTAATAGTGGTGTTAATGTTTACTTATGGTGTTCATCTTTACAAAGTTAAACATTTTTCAATATTTAAAAGGGTGGTTTAGTGTTAACCTTAACCCTAACCCCCATGCTTATTATATATAATAATGCTTACTACCGCATGCTTTTTATAAATTAATGTAATGTAACTTAATTTTAAAGTGTGAACAGTCTCCTTTATCATTGGATGTGCGTGTCAAGATTTTTTAACCCCCGCCGTCTCACAAAAAAGACGACGGGTTGAAGGAGCCAAAGAAGGAGCCACAGAGAGACGGTCACAGCTCCGTGTCTTGTTGAAGTGATGGACGGGGGTCTGGGTTGGCGTCCATGCAGGCTCCACAGGGGGCGGTTTCATCTCCCTCTGAGGGATCCAGATTTATGGAGGTGAAACTGGACTCCACGCCCAGCAGGCCGCTCTCAGCGTCCTGTCACAGCCCGTGTCCCCGCCGCTCTGCCCCCGACCCCACGAGACCACCACTTAGCCCTCTGCAGGGCACACGCACACCCAGAGACCAAGAGACATGTAGCGCCCTGTGGGATAGGAAATAATACGCACAAAGTCAGGATTTACAAAGAGTGGAATAGATAGGGACGTTTTATGTATCTTGTGAAAATCCATTTGTTACGTAGGCTTCTTAAAAATATGTATTATATGTAATGCCAACGAAGGAAAATTTTAGATTTATATAAATGCTCCTTACTTATATGATTATTGACCAACAAGTAAACCTGCATAAAAACAACTGCATATCATTAGCACTGTGTGTGTGTGTGTGTGTGTGTGTGTGTGTGTGTGTGTGTGTGTGTGTGTGTGTGTGTGTGTGTGTGTGTGTGTGTGTGTGTGTGTGTGTGTGTGTGTGTGTTTGTGGTGTGTGCGTGCGCACATGTGCGTATTCATTTGATTGAAGTGGGTCTGGTAACATGGGTGCGTTTGATGGCTGCATGATCGTGAAAGACTATTATCTATGCTTGGATAGGTTTACTTCTGAACAATGCCATATAGTCGTTAGAAAATCTCCACTTCCCCTCTCCTTTCCGTCTGTTAGCCTACATGTTGCCTTGTTACATCAGACGTCACATGGAAGCATCTGATGCTAAAGATGCTAATTAAAGCAGTATAAGGTCGGAGAGGGTTTATGTATGTTGAAATGGAGGGCTGCCCTTGTATCGCATCTGAAGTGCATAGAGTAATAGTGAATTTGATTTGATGGGCAGGGGGACATAAAGCTCGGGTTTGGGGTCCCTCCCTCCCACCGAAAAAGTGATGTCAAACGTATTATAGATGCAATATGAATAAGTTATTGCAAAAAAAAACATATTATCGAAGCCTTTGCAGTTGGCAACCCAGAAAATAGGGCCTACAGGATATTTTTCTGGTTATGTTGTTGTTTATGTAATATTAAAAAAAATTCAGCAATGGGCCATGTCATATCGCCTTAGAATGAATGTAGAATTCAATTAATTGTTTTGGTTGTTTTTTTATATCTTTCCTGACATAGAAAAAGACATTAGCTGATAAAAAAATTAATCAACACACAAAACCCACATAACTACAACTACATATGCCCACTATTTTTGTATTTAGCTTTGTCGAGCACCAGAGAAGCGGTGTTATAACACCATGTTTCCCGTTACACAGAGACTACTGTTAAGAAGACTGCAGAGACTGTAGGGTAGATTATATAGAGCTGGCACTATAGAGTGGAGGCTAGCAAGGCTTCTGAGGGGGAATACAGTAGTATCCGCTTCCGAGGTCGGCTGACCTGCAGTGGTTTGAGTTACAACCCACCCCCCACATCTGGTACTACAGGCTGAATAAAACAAACTCTGGAAACAACCTTTCAGATCTTATTCAACCCCTGCCTGGTTGTCATGGACCTCCCCCCTCCTCCAGGCTGAGTAGCATCCTCCCTCCATTCATCACCCCTCCCCCCCCCCCTCAGAGCAGCGGTGAGTGCCTGGGTAGTGGTACCCCTGTGGGCCAGAGATATACTGCCCTAAGTCTGCAGGTAGGCAGCCCACTTCCCCCTTTGACATGCTCAACCAGCCCCTGGACTGTCTTCCGGGAAACCCCCTCAGGAACGGGCAGGGAGGACCAATCGGGGGAGGAGGAGGGGGGGGGGGGGGGACTCGAGGGAGCGTGTGGTTCCGGGCTCATCTCTCTAACGACATCGCTCTCCTCTGTGCTCCGTGCTCTCAAGGCTAGAAGAACCTTTTATGTTCTTCTGGACTGTGGGAAAGTAGACATGAGACCAGCACGATTTAGTGCCGTACCCAAGGAGAGAGAAGCTGCCTGTCTGCCTGTCTCTTGGTCTGCCTCTCTCTCTGTCTGCCTTTATCTCCTGGCTGTCTGTCCTTGCTGTCCTACCTACTAATCTCTCGCACCCATTAGAAGAAACCGCTTAGCCATCTTTGTTACTCATTGAAAATGTTTCTAACGGGAAGTTATACGTTTGGTTATTTTATTTATATCTTGCATCATATCACTAAACATTAATGTATGAGTTTTAATGTATGATTATATTATAGGGGCTTTGAAATAAGAACAACAGACACCTTTTCTTGACCCATTTTACTCGTTTTGGTTAATTAGTCAGGAAATAATTAGATAGATAGGAAATGTAAAGGGACCTAAACATGTGAAGTCAGGCAGAATTAGCAGGATAACAGGTTTTACGGAAGTAGTTGGTAGATAGTAGCAAGTAAAATTAGTTTTTTTTATTTATTTCTCATTCTACAAAGTAAATTAATTACCATATCGATTCCAAAGGTGCATTTACTAAACAACCAAAACATTCCAAAAATATTCACCCAGTTCCTTTTCTTGCAGCTTACCCTGTTCCTGTCTTTCAAGTTTTAAAGCGCATGCATGCAATGACATTTAAGAATTCAGGCCACTTGTAAAGCAAGCATTTTCATATCCTCAAAGTGTACTCTATCTTTATCTGAACACCTAAACACAATACTCTCTCTTCCATTCCAACACTGGGTTTTTGCTAGTATGTAACAGAAAAAAATATTGCCAAAAACACAAAGCCCTGTCAAACAGGAAAGTAAGAATGAAAATCATGTGTGTGTTCAACCTGTTATCCTCTAAACCCCTGGGAGGTTACTTCAGTGCTTCAGCCTGTTGTAGAACACCACGGCCACGCAGAGCGCCACAAGGCAGGCGAACGCTAGCACACCAACCCCCACGGCAAGTCCCACCGCTGAGCTATCGCCCTGGTTCCCCACCGCAATTTCCTCTTTGGACCCCACCGTCTCGGTCTTGGTGACGATCTCCGGGGACGTGATGGTGTGCATGTCGGTGATGACGTCGGCGCTGCCGCTGCCGTCACGAGTGTCTCTCCTCCTGCGGTTGTTGCACTGCATGAAGGTGCTGCAGGTGCTGATCTCGCAGAGGCGCGTGATGCAGTGCAGGTAGTAGGTGGACACCGTCTCATTCTGCTGCTCGATGAAGCGGAAGGCGGGGAAGTGGAAGCGGGAGCTCTGGCTCTGGCCGTTCAAAACCATGGTGGTGAACTGGTCCTGAGAGCAGGGCACGAAGAGGTTGAAGAAGGTGGAGTTTGTGGGCAGGGGCGAGATGGAGGCGTAGCAGCGGTCCAGCAGCACGTTGTACTGCCCAGTCAGGTTGGTGGCCTTCACCTCCACGTACACCGTGCTCCTCAGCTCCAGGCCCTGCCGGGGCATCACCATGCTCTGGGTGAAGTCAGCGTCACTAAACAGCTCTAGGCTCAGGGTGCTGATGAAGCTGCCGTTGTTGTCCCTCACTGCGATGGAAGAGGCGGACACGTCCACCTGCGTGTTGTTGATCAGGTACTCTAAGGGGTAGGCACAGGAGTAGTAGTACTTGAGCTCGGCGTTGTACGTGACGGTGCCCGTGGTGGGATCGCTGGATTGGATGATGCCGCTGATGTTGACGGTCTGGATATTGGAGAAGTCGGAGAAGACCCCCGTGCCGGCCGCGCTGGTGGTCCGGAAGACGCTGCCGCATGCGTTGGTCATGTTGAGGGGGAAGTTGAACCTGGCGACAGGGGGGTCCACGGTGTCATCCAGGGTTCCCCGGCACGCGGGCTCCAGCATGTGGTTGAGGATGAGGAGGGACTCGTTGTAGCCGGTGTAGATGACGGGACAGATCTGCACCGCCAGGTCGATCGACGACGTGCCGCAGCTCACGGAGATGTCTGTGATCTCCGGCCGTCTCAGATTCCCGGAACATTCATTCAACGTGAGCTGAGTGCTGCGGGAAACCACAGTGGCCAAAAGTAAAAATGCTTCAAACTTCATTTTCCCCATAGATCTGCGTTGAATTAGGCTAATTCCCCCAGTCGATGTAGTGATCGATCGTCGTGCGTAATAGGCAGCAACGGTGTGTTCTTCTGAGCTCTTTAGCTCCGGATTCTTTGATGTAGCAGGCTCCTACACAGGGGCCTTTATAGATGCCTATGTCCTGTAGGATTGGCCTAAAACAAGGTCAAAACACCTTGG